>NC_135869.1:28899073-28901573 GCF_031162955.1 Sander vitreus | reverse complement strand
CACACACACACACTGTCAGCACAGGTTAGGCCAGACTGGCTGGCGTAGGTAATGTGCTCTGACCCAGATCATCTTCCAAAGTGAATAACCCTAAGCCAGGCTTTAAAGGTCTGCTTGTTTCGGATTAGTGCAGCTGTGTGATGAAGAGTGCAGCTGCTTTTTAATTTAGCTGAAAGAAAATAGATCTAAAAGTAAGGCCGTCGCATGCATTGTTTCTTTGAACCCTGTCCTTCACTCTCCCCAGCATCTCGAGACAATATATTTATGGGAAAGAAGACAGGGAATACAGTTACTCCCTATTTTTGAGGAAAACAGTCAAGCAATGACAGAGACAGGACTGCTGCCCTCTGCATGTGGAGGATGGAATAAAAATGTCGAGAAAAGTGGGAAGAGCGAAAGTTTAAAAACCCTCCCTTACTCTCCAAAAAACAAATCAATAACCTAAAGCAATACTGCACTTACAGACCAACTGTATCACCTGTATTGAACCTGTAAGGTTACTTAAGCCTGAGACACACCGGGCCGATAGTCAGCCGTCTGACAGTCTGGGAGGTCGTGACTCCAGTCTGGTCGCTGTGTTCGTGCCGTCGTCCGTCCGAGGGGCCGTCGGCCTTCATTTGGGCTGATTTGACATGTATAATCGGGGGGGCGGGCACTGCTGGCAGTCAGACTCAATGAGCAGATCTGATTGGTGGAGAGCTAACCAGGAAACGGGGAGCAGGATGAGCGTGACTAGAGTCTCTCAACATCTGACATTAATCTAATAAACTGACCTTTGTTGATCTGAAATGAAGACAGATTCAGCAGCTGCACGGCCTGTTTCTCTCTTCAGATGTTTCCAGAAACACGTTACGGTGAACTATTTTAGGACAATATGAGATCGTATTCTGAACGAGACGCCATGATGGTCGGGGAGCAGCCAGACCCACGTGACGCCTTCGTCCAATCAGCTGCTGGTTTTCATTTTTGGGGCGACAATGCAGATGAGCGCCGCCTGCTGTTATGGAGACGTATTACGTCTCGTCTCTTCGGTGTTCTGAGGAACACGTTCTCATGCCCATCTCGTAAAATCTGGACGCTTGGTCAGGTGCCTTTGTCGTTCTTATTGACGCTAAAAGTCTCCTTTAGCGCTATAAGTAAACGTGCTTGGTTTGGATTGGAAGAGAATGAGTCCTTAATAAATGTTTTAACATCATTTATTCCTGACTAAAATAAAGGTGAACAAAGAAATAAAATAAGTCTTCCAGAGGCCAGCCTCCTCAATATACATTTTCACTCTAACTGAAACACATCACCTGACCACAACCCGGAGCACAAGCCCGAGCCCGTGTAAAATGATAGAAATTAAGACCATCTGGTTCGGGCAAAGCTCTTCAGCTCTACACTAAGGTAGCACCCACAGATCTAAGGTCATCCTAAGGATCCACCATGCCACATTTAGAAAATGCCAACAACTATTAGGCTATTTGAATATCTTACTATTCTATGCAAAAAGGTATCTATGAAGGCTTTAGGCTGCCTCATCACGTTATTATAGGCCCAGTTTAATAGGCAGTTGTTGTCATTACTCAGAGTTCCTCATGGGGGCGACAGAAACAACACACTATAGCTTTAACTGACATTGTGACTGGGTCTGTTGTGGGATATTAAAACAACCCATAATCATTCTCCTTGCCATTCAAACTGCTGCACACAAACAGAACCTGAGTCTGGGAGATACTCTTGTCTTCAGTAGGCGCAGGCTGTGGTTGTGTCTGTGCATGTTATCTGGTTATTTGTCTGTTTGGGTCTGTCAGTCGGTGCCAGGTGTTCTGCATGTCACGCTCACTGCCTTGCATCTCGCTTGGGGTTCAACAGCTAAGCACACACACACACACACACACACACACACACACACACACACACACACACACCAAGCCCCCCTGTAAATTGCCTGCCTTTGTGCTCATTGCTTCGTTTTCTCACCTATCACTGTGAGGCGTTTTTTGTCAAACAGCATCGGCTGCCTGCCATTATCGCTCTGCCTTCACTCCAACTTCTGCCCCGTTTCTTTCTGTTTTTTCCTCTTATTGTTTGTAGGGCTGCAACTAACGGCTATTTTAATCGTTGATTAAAGCTGCAGCAGGTAAGTCTTCTAAAACTCCCTTTCTGTCATATCTGCTGAAACTGACCCGATGTTCCAGTAGAACTACAGGAAGCAGGTCATTAAAATAATCAGCTCCTCTGGCTCCACCTACAGCCTGGAGAGAGATTTACAACAATCCACAGCTCCCTGTTCAGATGGACCAATCAGGGCCAGGGGGGTGTCTAACTGTTCAGATGGACCAATCAGGGCCAGGGGGGTGTCTAACTGTTCAGATGGACCAATCAGGGCCAGGGGGGTGTCTAACTGTTCAGATGCACCAATCAGGAGCAGGGGGGTGTCTAACTGTTCAGATGCACCAATCAGGACCAGGGGGGTGTCTAACTGTTCAGATGGACCAATCAGGGCCAGGGGGGT
>NC_135869.1:28884073-28896573 GCF_031162955.1 Sander vitreus | reverse complement strand
AGTAAGATAATAAAACAAGAAAGAGAAAAGGAAATCTGCAGGAGGAGGCTTCTCTCTTCAAGAGATGAACAACAAACAGAATAAAAGAGCGTTCCACGGCAGCACAAAGCTGCAAAAACAAAGAATTACATCGGGAGCGACGGCAAGAGAGAGAGAGGGAGAGAGAGAGAGAGAGGGAGAGAGAGAGAGAGAGGAGAGAGGGGGAGAGGGAGAGAGAGAGAGAGAGAGAGAGAGAGAGAGAGAGAGAGAGAGAGAGGAATGAAGGTGGGAGGGAGAGAAAGAGAAAGAGGGAGCAGCCTTTTTGCTGCCAGCACTCATCATGAACTACACTACAGCAGAGCTGTGGGTGTATCTGTATAAACTGTGTCAGATGTGTGTTTTTGACTCTGAAAAGTTTAATTCCTAACAGAAAAAAACCTCAGACTATCAGGTGCAACAGGTGCGTCAGAGCAGATTCATTTGGCAAATTTGCAAAAGTTACATTTTTAGTTATTAACGCAAAAAGTCTCCTTTGGCGTCGGGAATCTTGGCGTCCTTTGGCGTTTGTTATTCACGCTAAAAGTGCTGTCCTTCGGCGTTTGTTATTCACGCTAAAAGTGCGTCCTTCGGCATTTGTTATTCACGCTAAAAGTGCGTCCTTTGGCGTTTGTTATTCACGCTAAAAGTGCGTCCTTTGGCGTTTGTTATTCACGCTGAAAGTGCGTCCTTTGGCGTTTGTTATTCACGCTAAAAGTGCGTCCTTCAGCATTTGTTATTCACGCTAAAAGTGCGTCTTTCGGCATTTGTTACTCACGCTAAAATTCCGTCCTTTGGCGTTTGTTACTCACGCTAAAAGTGCGTCCTTCGGCGTTTGTTATTCACGCTAAAAGTGCGTCCTTTGGTGTTTGTTATTCACGCTGAAAGTGCGTCCTTCAGCATTTGTTATTCAACCTAAAAGTGCGTCCTTTGGTGTTTGTTACTCACGCTGAAAGTGCGTCCTTTGGCGTTTGTTATTCACGCTAAAAGTGCATCCTTTGGCGTTTGTTATTCACGCTAAAAGTGCGTCCTTTCGGCGTTTGTTATTCACGCTAAAAGTGCGTCCTTTGGCGTTTGTTATTCACGCTAAAAGTGCGTCCTTTGGCATTTGTTATTCACGCTAAAAGTGCGTCCTTCGGCATTTGTTATTCACGCTGAAAGTGCGTCCTTTGGCGTTTGTTACTCACGCTAAAATTCCGTCTTTCGGCATTTGTTATTCACGCTAAAAGTGCGTCCTTTGGCGTTTGTTACTCACGCTAAAATTCCGTCCTTTGGCGTTTGTTACTCACGCTAAAAGTGCGTCCTTTGGCATTTGTTATTCACGCTAAAAGTGCGTCCTTTGGCGTTTGTTATTCACGCTAAAAGTGCGTCCTTTCGGCATTTGTTATTCACGCTAAAAGTGCGTCCTTTGGTGTTTGTTACTCACGCTAAAAGTGCATCCTTTGGCGTTTGTTATTCACGCTAAAAGTGCGTCCTTTGGCGTTTGTTATTCACGCTAAAAGTGCGTCCTTTGGTGTTTGTTATTCACGCTAAAAGTGCGTCCCTTCGGGCGTTTGTTATTCACGCTAAAAAGTGCGTCCCTTCGGCATTTGTTATTCACGCTAAAAGTGCGTCCTTTGGCGTTTGTTATTCACGCTAAAAGTGTGTCCTTCGGCATTTGTTATTCACGCTAAAAGTGCGTCCTTTGGTGTTTGTTATTCACGCTAAAAGTGCGTCCTTCGGCATTTGTTATTCACGCTAAAAGTGCGTCCTTTGGCGTTTGTTATTCACGCTAAAAGTGCGTCCTTTGGCGTTTGTTATTCACGCTAAAAGTGCGTCCTTTGGTGTTTGTTATTCACGCTAAAAGTGCGTCTTTCGGCGTTTGTTATTCACGCTGAAAAGCCCTTCGCGATTGTTATCACATTGTGCGTCCTTTACGCTTGTTACTCACGCTAAAAGTGCGCCCTTTGGCGTTTGTTACTCACGCTAAAATTCCGTCCTTTGGCGTTTGTTATTCACGCTAAAAGTGCATCCTTTGGTGTTTGTTATTCACGCTAAAAGTGCGTCCTTCGGCGTTTGTTATTCACGCTAAAAGTGCGTCCTTCGGCGTTTGTTACTCACGCTAAAAGTGCGTCCTTTGGCGTTTGTTATTCACGCTAAAAGTGCGTCCTTTGGCATTTGTTATTCACGCTAAAAGTGCGTCCTTGGGCATTTGTTATTAAGGCCAACAGTGCGTCCTTTGGCGTTTGTTATTCACGCCAAAAGTGCGTCTTTCGGCGTTTGTTATTCACGCTAAAAGTGCGTCCTTTGGCGTTTGTTATTCACGCTAAAAGTGCGTCCTTTGGCGTTTGTTATTCACGCTAAAATTCTGTCCTTTGGTGTTTGTTATTCACGTTAAAAGTACGTCCTTTGGCGTTTGTTATTCACGTTAAAAGTGCGTCCTTTGGCGTTTGTTACTCACACTAAAAGTGTGCTTTTTGAAGCGTGAAGGCTACCGTAGCTGTAATACGTACTTTGAACTGTGTGGCGCGAGAGAGTTGATTGATATATGATCTCAACGCCAGATGGGAGAAATTCCTACACATTGGACCTTCAACATTTGTTTTCAAAATAGATTTGAGGAATTTCAAAAAGCCAACATCAACGTTTCCGCTTTAGCGCCAAATTATCTCTTTACACATTGCTCTAGAAAAGTTGTGGGCGTCACTATACGGAAAACTGAGTTTGTTCTGAACATTTTGATATGAAACACACAGGGGATCAGTTACATGCAAATACACTAAAAAGGTAAATTTAAGAAGTTATGTGAAAATGCCCTTAGATCTCAGAGGGTTAAAGAATGACTTGTTTATCCATGGTCAAATTATGTGCATCTTGATTGGTGCAGCTTTAATGTTGAAGTCTTCCTCATCAGATTCCCTTTTTTGTCTCATGTTTTTGTGAATGAATGGAAGAAAATGATGTGATATTTGAGTAGAGAGAGGAGAGGCTGAGTGTGGCAGCCTGAAGCCCTCGGGGATGCTCGGCTCAAAGTCACATCAGCCTGACCAACAACCACTCACAGTGGGTGTGTGTGTGTGTCTGTGTGGGGGGGGGGTGGGGGGGAGTTGTTATAAGAAATGCTGCATGGTTCTGCTGCATTGCTAGCAAAGCATTTGTAAAAAGGATTGCCAGGTAAATATGAAGCAGGCGATGAAGCTACACCACAACTACCAAAACAAATACAAGAAAACACATGGCGGTGACCACAATTGGGTCTAATCCAGGGTGTCAAACATACAGCCCTGGGGGCCAGAATCGGCCCATTGGATGACTTTGCAAAAGCTTGCAGAGAAGTAATTAATTCTAATTTTTTAATATTCACGGGTAAAAAGTGTACAAAGAGACACAGGGCTCTCTATCTTGCACCGAGCACAGTGCAAAGCCCGACGCAAGTGTCTTTTCTAGTTTAAGACCGACCCAGTTGTCAGTTTCCCGTCCAGCGCCCACGTCGTTTAAATAGCAAATGCACCTGTGCCCATCTTTGTGCCCATGGGCGTGCTGGTCTTACAGGGAGGTGTGTTCAGGTGCATTCTGGGCGTGCTGGTCTTACAGGGAGGTGTGTTCAGGTGCATTCTGGGCGTGCTGGTCTTACAGGGAGGTGTGTTCAGGTGCATTCTGGGCGTGCTGGTCTTACAGGGAGGTGTGTTCAGGTGCATTCTGGGCGTGCTGGTCTTACAGGGAGGTGTGTTCAGGTGCATTGTGTCTCGGTGACAATCCTTTCTCTCTGTCTCTCTCTCTCCCTCTCTCTCTCTGTCTCTCTCTCTCCCTCTGTCTCTCTCTCTCTGTCTGTCTGTCTGTCTGTCTCTCCCTCTCTCTCTCTCTCTCCCTCTCTCTCTCTCTCTCTCTCTCTCTCTCTCCCTCTGTCTCTCTCTCTCTGTCTGTCTGTCTGTCTGTCTCTCCCTCTCTCTCTCTCTCTCTCTCTCTCTCTCTCTCTCTCTCTCTCTCTCTCTCTCTCTCTCTCTCTCGCTCTCTCTCTCTCTCTCTCTCTCTCTCTCTCTCTCTCTCTCTCTCTCTCTCTCTCTCTCTCTCTCTCTCTCTCTCTCTCTGTCTCTCTCTCTCTCTCTCTCTCTCTCTCTCCCTCTCTCTCTTTCTCTCTCTCTGTCTCTCTCTCTCTCTCTCTCTCTCTCTCTCTCTCTCATAAAGTGTAAACAGAGCAGTGTATTCAAATATATAAATCAAAATAGTTAAAGATTGACCAGTAAATACATATACAAATATATCACTCTCCACCGCTCTAAACCATGCAGTGCATGTTCTGTAAACACGCTCTCACACATGCAGAAAGAAACCGAAAGAAACAAGTATATCCATACATATCATGTATTATTTATGATTTGTTCATAAACAATGGGTGTTTCTTTATTTGTATCAAACCAGCCTTCATCTGTGCCTCCCTCGGGGGAGATGTGGTGTGCGATCTGCGGTTGTCACGGTGAAATGATGGAGGCTGCGTGCACACCTGCAGGGAGCTCTTTGGTGGGTCTGATTTGGGCGAGAGGGGGCGTTTAAAGTGTGTGACTCATGAAGCTGACGTTTACCCGGTGTATTGTCACGGGCTATGACACACGCCAGGAATTACTACACTTAAGCAGCTGTTGAAGAAGTCTTTAGATCCTTAACTTAAAGTTTTAGGGTCCTCTCTTGCACCCGGCGCAGCGCAAAGCCCGATGCAAGTGTCTTTGCTAGTTTCAGACCGACGCAGTTTCCCATCCAGCGCCCACGTCGTTTAAATAGCAAATGCACCTGCACCCATCTGTGGCCCATGGGCGTGCTGGTCTTACAGGGAGGTGTGTTCAGGTGCATTCTGGGCGTGCTGGTCTTACAGGGAGGTGTGTTCAGGTGCATTCTGGGCGTGCTGGTCTTACAGGGAGGTGTGTTCAGGTGCATTCTGGGCATGCTGGTCTTACAGGGAGATGTGTTCAGGTGCATTCTGGGCGTGCTGGTCTTACAGGGAGGTGTGTTCAGGTGCATTCTGGGCGTGCTGGTCTTACAGGGAGGTGTGTTCAGGTGCATTCTGGGCGTGCTGGTCTTACAGGGAGGTGTGTTCAGGTGCATTCTGGGCGTGCTGGTCTTACAGGGAGGTGTGTTCAGGTGCATTCTGGGCGTGCTGGTCTTACAGGGAGGTGTGTTCAGGTGCATTCTGGGCGTGCTGGTCTTACAGGGAGGTGTGTTCAGGTGCATTCTGGGCGTGCTGGTCTTACAGGGAGGTGTGTTCAGGTGCATTCTGGGTGTGCTGGTCTTACAGGGAGGTGTGTTCAGGTGCATTCTGGGTGTGCTGGTCTTACAGGGAGGTGTGTTCAGGTGCATTCTGGGTGTGCTGGTCTTACATTGCTATCTTGGGGCAAGGGATGTGATCTCAGCCATTGACCATACATAGCTGTGTCTAAAGTCAATAACCCAGCGTGTCATTGTGTGTTTAACAGGTGCATTCGTAGAATGCTCCTAGGCTCGTGCACAGCGCGAGCACGCTGTGTTCAGGTGCACACACATGACGCGCATGCAGCACACACACATGCAGAAGGTGTGCAAATACAAATATTACGGTGCAAATCCTCCATCATAACAGCAATGCTCCAAGGTCCAAACGCGCCTGGCTTTTAAAGGGAATGGGAGATGATCTCTGATTGGTTGATTGCATGTTACGCCCAAAACACACCTCTGATTAATGAAGACACTAAGGTCAACCCTTTTGAACCATGCGCCCGGCGCACGGACCCTTTTTTCCGCAGTCAAACTAGAAAAGTGGATTACGACACGCCCTAAACACACCTGCACCAGGCGCTTCATGCTGTGCGATTAGATCGTTAAAATAGGGCCCATAGTGCGTCTCCCCCATGAGGAATTCTAAGTAATGACAACAAAACTGTCGGCGCGTCCACATGATACAAGCTTTCCGGTAAAGTCACCGGATGACACAATCTTCTGAACATAGTCATACTGAGAAATACAGAGAGAGTTGTGTGGCGCTGATAGTCTTCATTAGCTTTGTAGCAACTCATAAGACTGTGTGCATTTATGCAGCTTTAAAAAACATGAAAAATGCTGCTGTGTTGTAGTCGAGACCACCTAAACCGAGACCAAGTCATCACCAAGCCCAGAGTGTGTCAGGACCGAGACTTTGAGGGTTTGAGACCGAGACAAGACCAAGACTTTGGGGGGTTGAGACCGAGACTTTGAGGGGTTGAGACCGAGACGAGACCGAGACTCTGCGGGGTTGAGACCGAGACTTTGAGGGGTTGAGACCGAGACGAGACCAAGACTTTGGGGGGTTGAGACCGAGACTTTGAGGGGTTGAGACCGAGACGAGACCGAGACTCTGAGGGGTTGAGACCGAGACGAGACCGAGACTCTGAGGGGTTGAGACCGAGACGAGACCGAGACTCTGAGGGGTTGAGACCGAGACGAGACCGAGCGGCGGTCGGACAAAACAGCCAGCTGTTGGACAGCTGTTTTGCTGAACCGGTGATTGGGGGACAGCTTCCTGATATCCCCCTTTAGCACTCCTTCACACTCTCAGCCCCTTCCCACCTACAGACCTTTCTTAAGCCTGTCATCAAAAACTACAGTTGACGCTTTAGGCAGATTGTTCAAAGGTTTTGTCGCTTTTAGACATTTTTGAGCACTGTTTGACATTTGTGTCTATTTCCTACCTTTTTGGCCGTGACGTTTTTGTCAGACGTGTCTCCTTTTGACGCTTTCATCAATATTTGCAACGTTTTTGTCGCTTTTTTCAAAGTTTATTCCACCTTTTCTAAGTTTTTTTGGGGCTTTTTATCACATATGTCTCATCAAAAACAGAGCTGCCAGTGACAGAAAAGAGGACAGGCTTCAGAGTGAGGAACCCATCCTCCTCTGCACTGATTTAGCATGGAGATGGAAAGGCAGATCAATAGCAAAGAGAAGCTGCAGCCCGTCAAGAAGAAAGGTCACATGGAGACAGCTCGAGTTAGGAGCTGTCACGGGGAGACACAAGGCTCGCCTGTTACGACTGAAGAGCGTCTTCTTTTATCCTAAAAGACGCCATCATCTATCGCCGAGAACTGCCTTCAAATCAATTTGAAAAGACTTAATACCTGTCAGATTATTAAGCCACTACCACACTTCTCATCATTAGGAACTGACATAAAACAGAATCGACTATTTCAGATATTTTGAAGATTTCCTTCCACATGCTGTGCAACAAGTCCTGCAGGAAATGAGCTGATTGACTTCTGTGAAGCAGTGTGGAAGAACGATGGAAGACTGTTTGTTATGTTTGGTGGTGCAGGTTGGCGCAGTTTGTTTTTGTTGCCGTTTGTGGAGCCTGGGCTGTCTACAGAGACCGTATTTTTTACAGCGTGTTCAGGGGACAGGCAGCTAGCAGATAGTGAGGAGATGTTTTTACAGTGTGTTCAGGGGACAGGCAGCTAGCAGATAGTGAGATGTTTTTACAGTGTGTTCAGGGGACAGGCAGCTAGCAGATAGTGAGATGTTTTTTACAGTGTGTTCAGGGGACAGGCAGCTAGCAGATAGTGAGATGTTTTTTACAGTGTGTTCAGGGGACAGGCAGCTAGCAGATAGTGAGGAGATGTTTTTTACAGTGTGTTCAGGGGACAGGCAGCTAGCAGATAGTGAGGAGATTTCTGAAGAAATGCTGAGTTATTGACTTTAGACCAGGTTTTTGTTGGTCAATGGTGCCATCACTTCCCACTGCCTCAAGATAGCAATACGCCCAGAATGCACCTGAACACACCTCCCTGTAAGACCAGCATGCCCAGAATGCACCTGAACACACCTCCCTGTAAGACCAGCACGCCCAGAATGCACCTGAACACACCTCCCTGTAAGACCAGCACGCCCAGAATGCACCTGAACACACCTCCCTGTAAGACCAGCATGCCCAGAATGCACCTGAACACACCTCCCTGTAAGACCAGCATGCCCAGAATGCACCTGAACACACCTCCCTGTAAGACCAGCATGCCCAGAATGCACCTGAACACACCTCCCTGTAAGACCAGCACGCCCATGGGCCACAGATGGACGCGGGTGCATTTGCTATTTAATGCGTCTGTCTTAAACTAACAAAGACACTTGTGTCGGGCTTTGCTCTGCGCCGGGTGCAAGATAGGGCCCCGTTGTGTTAATATGGACGGAGATTATTAAAGAAACCGTAGAAGTGTATAGTAGATTTATCTTGAGAGGGTGCCATATTCAGCGGGGACTCCCTCATACTGCAGGATGAGATTGCCCTTTTCTCATTTTATTTGATATCTACATGCATGCCAATTGAAATGTCCCTGTGTGTTTCCCTCTAGCCTTAAACCCCAGCTCAGGTTTTATTGTATTGTCTTAAAAGTATGGTTATTATTTTATCTCGTCTTGATTTTTGTCTTAGGAAGTGTACCTAGGTTCATGGCCGAGGCTTATGGCATATGTGGTGATGACGAGATGGGGGGTTCAGGAAGGGAGGGGATGTGTTCATGTTGTTTTTGGGCGGGAGGACAGTCTTCACATTCCCAACGGCACTGCAGGATGAGATTGTGCCCTTTTCTCAGATGACAATCCAGTTTTACCTGATATACATGTAAGCCGATAGAAATGTCACTTTGCGTTCCCCCCTCTTGCCTTTAAAACCACAGCTCACAGACTCAGACTCTGCTTCCCCTGTCCCTCCATTTTAACTTTACCTCCCAAAAACGCAGCTGTCATTCTTCATTTCTCACTCATCCCTCTCTAACGCTTCCTCCACTTCTCTCCCTGCCCTCCAACATGTAAAAATGTTTTAAAGTGCTCATATTATGCTCATTTTCAGGTTCATAATTGTATTTTGAGGTTGTACCAGAATAGGTTTACATGGTTTCATATTTTTGTTGTACTGCTCATTGCTGCAGCTCCTCTTTTCACCCTGTGTTCAGGTCTCTGTTTTAGCTACAGAGTGAGACCTCTCACTGCTGGAACATCTTTGTTGGCAGTCGCACATGCTCAGTAGCTAGGTAAGGACTACACGCTCAGTAGCTAGGTAAGGACTACACGCTCAGTAGCTAGGTAAGGACTACATGCTCAGTAGCTAGGTAAGGACTACACGCTCAGTAGCTAGGTAAGGACTACACGCTCAGTAGCTAGGGTAAGGACTACGTGCTCAGTAGCTAGGTAAGGACTACATGCTCAGTAGCTAGGTAAGGACTACACGCTCAGTAGCTAGGTAAGGACTACACGCTCAGTAGCTAGGTAAGGACTACACGCTCAGTAGCTAGGTAAGGACTACACGCTCAGTAGCTAGGTAAGGACTACATGCTCAGTAGCTAGGTAAGGACTACACGCTCAGTAGCTAGGTAAGGACTACACGCTCAGTAGCTAGGTAAGGACTACATGCTCAGTAGCTAGGTAAGGACTACACGCTCAGTAGCTAGGTAAGGACTACATGCTCAGTAGCTAGGTAAGGACTACACGCTCAGTAGCTAGGTAAGGACTACACGCTCAGTAGATAGGTAAGGACTACATGCTCAGTAGCTAGGTAAGGACTACACGCTCAGTAGCTAGGTAAGGACTACTAGCTAGAAGCTAGCGCTGCTAGCAGTTAGCCACCTTGTTCTCAATGGCAGACCACTGCTACAACACACACTAGTTCACCATAATCTCCAAAAGAACTACTTCCATGTCCCTGTTCTGCAGGTATTCAACACAAAGGTGGAAGTGGTCCCTCGTTTAGAAGAAGTCTCCCAGCTAATCCTGCCTTGTACTGACCTAGGGTGATTAGGGTGGTGATGGCGCAGTGGATATGACACATGACATTGGTGGGGGAGGTCCAAGTTTGATTCCCACTGTAATACATCAACCAAAGTGTCCCTGAGCAAGACACTTAACCCGTAGTTTGCAACCTTATATATATATATATATATATATATATATATATATATATATATATATATATATATAGCAATTGTCAGCTAAATGACATGTAATATAATGACCGAAGTTGGAGAAACAGCTAGCTGATGTGGTATTAGCTAAAATGGTTAGCACACACCAAATGTTTGGGCCGATGACGTAGAAAGCCGTGCAGATGTTGACCAGCTGACCCGGAGACTGAAGACAGGACACATTCAGAAACCGTATCTCACTCAGAACAGCATGGAGGGTTATCAACGTCTGTATGAAGCACCAGAGACACTAAATAACTCCCCAAATCCCAGAAAAAGAGATTTCTTTCATAATATGGGCTCTTTAACTCTCATACCTCTGAGTTTCAACACCCGGACTGACACACCGTTTCCGTCGTGACGCTGTGGTGGAAGTTTCCGATACAGCAGGTGTAGATGTTTTAAAATAGGAAGGTGAAACAAAATAAGGACAGTCGAAGACTAAACCAAGTCAGGTTTTTGTATTTTATTATATACTTGCAAGTTCACAAGGAAGCACACAGTTCACAAAAGGCACGCAGCGCTTAATGAAAGGTCTGTTCAACGAATAAGAAAAAGCACAGTATATAGATCCAGGGTACAAGCGGCCGAAATGGGTTTCCTCAGGAGGGTAGCTGGCGTCTCCCTTAGAGATAGGGTGAGAAGCTCAGTTATCCGTGAGGAGCTCGGAGTAGAGACGCTGCTCCTTCACGTCGAAAGGAGCCAGTTGAGGTGGTTCGGGCATCTGGTAAGGATGCCCCCTGGGCGCCTCCCTAGGGAGGTGTTCCAGGCACGTCCAGCTGGGAGGAGGCCTCGGGGAAGACCCAGGACTAGGTGGAGGGACGTCCAGCTGGGAGGATGCCTCGGGGGAGACCCAGGACTAGGTGGAGGGACGTCCAGCTGGGAGGAGGCCTCGGGGAAGACCCAGGACTAGGTGGAGGGACGTCCAGCTGGGAGGAGGCCTCGGGGGAGACCCAGGACTAGGTGGAGGGACGTCCAGCTGGGAGGAGGCCTCGCGGGAGACCCAGGACTAGGTGGAAGGGACGTCCAGCTGGGAGGAGGCCTCGGGGAGACCCAGGACTAGGTGGAGGGATTATATCTCTAACCTGGCCTGGGAACGCCTCGGGATCCCCCAGTCGGAGCTGGTTAATGTGGCCCGGGAAAGGGAAGTTTGGGGTCCCCTGCTGGAGCTGCTACCCCCGCGACCCGACCCCGGATAAGCGGATGAAGATGGATGGATGGATGGACAGTATATATATGCATCTCCAGTGAGATAGAAAGACATGACCCCCCTTCTAAACATGACTCAACATTTCTTACAATCAAATATAGTCAGACATCCAGGAGCCACTTCACTTCTTCCCCTCTGGACCACTTTCTACCCCGAGGGTTAGACATCCCGTTAATCTCAGCTATGTGAGAAGTCTCAGCTATCCAGGAGAAGTAACAGATAGTTCAGGGTGACCTTGTAGCCCCCATCCATCTGTTCAGCGTACACGTTACGTTCCCAGACTTTGTGGCTCTTACTTTCAACATGTGAGAATAAGAAAAACTCCCTTCCAGTATTGTGAGAGAAACAATAAAAGAAATAATACAAATAATATAGAGAATCAAGCTTAAATGTACATTTGCCATCACAACGCCACGAGGCAGCAAGAGTTTACAACACCAGCGACATCAAGACTGAAGACTGAAGACACAGCGCTGATAGACGGCGAGCATTGTGGGAACGAGTCCAGGGAACAGCAACAGCCGACGGCGTGTGAGGCAGCTACCACACTGAGCTCTTAAAATAAAAGCCTCCATCCATCCTGTAACCTGGATTTTACAAAAAAAACATGCCATCATTGCACAAATCCAAATCATCCTACCCTTTTTTGACAAACGGGGACGGACAGCTACACAAGGTTAGCCATACTTGATGAACGGTATTAATACTTTATATAAAGGAGGGTTTGTGATGATGAACCTGTATCTAAATATAGTGCTGTGTACTTGTACAGCAGAGAGGTATTTGAGGGTATTAGTTCTTAGGTTGCATTAACATTGCTACGTTTTGGTTTTATGAAAAAAAGAAATCTTTTGCTGTGTTTCCCCCTCTCATTCCCCCTGCTCTGGTGTTCCCCCCTCTCATTCCCCCTGCTCTGGTGTTCCCCCCTCTCATTCCCCCTGCTCTGGTGTTCCCCCCTCTCATTCCCCCTGCTCTGGTGTTTCCCCCCTCTCATTCCCCCTGCTCTGGTGTTCCCCCCTCTCATTCCCCCTGCTCTGGTGTTTCCCCCTCTCATTGCCCCTGCTCTGGTGTTTCCCCCCTCTCATTCCCCCTGCTCTGGTGTTCCCCTCTCATTCCCCCTGCTCTGGTGTTTCCCCCTCTCATTCCCCCTGCTCTGGTGTTCCCCCTCTCATTCCCCCTGCTCTGGTGTTCCCCCTCTCATTCCCCCTGCTCTGGTGTTTCCCCCTCTCATTCCCCCTGCTCTGGTGTTTCCCCCCTCTCATTCCCCCCTCTCATTGCCCCTGCTCTGGCGTTTCCCCCCTCTCATTCCCCCTGCTCTGGTGCTTCTCCCCCCTCTCATTGCCCCCCTGCTC
>NC_135869.1:28876573-28879073 GCF_031162955.1 Sander vitreus | reverse complement strand
GTCAAATTTGACCCGAGGACAACATGAGGGTTAAGAGAATTATTGATTCACAAAACAAAATGTATTCCACCTGCAGGATTATTTAAAAAAAAATGCATTAAAAACACAATGTAGGACGCGGCGGCGTCTAGCTCAGCCAGTGGGGTCCGACCTGCTGCCCTTTGCTGCGTGTCATCCCCCGTCTCTCTCCCCTTTCATATCGATCCACTTTCAAATAAAGCCCCAAAAATAATCTTTAAAATAACAACATAATATAGGACAAAATAAAAAATGCAAAACACACGTGGGTGAGGCTGGGGAAGATGAGTGGAAGAGAGGAAAAGGGAGGGAGAAATAAAGGCAAGAGGGTGAGGAAGAACACAGAATGTGAGTGAACAGAATGATTAACAAATATATATATATATATATATATAATCTAAAATGTAAAACATTTACATAAATAGGTGGAGCCAACCTTAGACAAAGAGGGCTGCCTTGGATATTTACTAGGTTTTTATGGTAAAATGCAATCCTGTTGAGGCTACAATCTAGTATGGATGGTAGCCTCAAGGGACTGTACGATGCTATTTAAAAAAAAGAAACTCTGTCTCTTATAAATATGCCAGGACTGTCAAATGTTATGCAAGGATGCCTTACACCAGTGGTTCTCAAATGGGGGTACGTGTCCCCCTAGGGGTACTCTGCAGGACTGCAGGGGGTACGTGTCCCCCTAGGGGTACTCTGGAGGACTGCAGGGGGTACGTGTCCCCCTAGAGGTACTCTGGAGGACTGCAGGGCGTACGTGTCCCCCTAGGGGTACTCTCGAGGACTGCAGGGGGTACGTGTCCCCCTAGAGGTACTCTGCAGGACTGCAGGGTATACGTGTCCCCCTAGAGGTACTCTGGAGGACTGCAGGGGGTACGTGTCCCCCTAGAGGTACTCTGGAGGACTGCAGGGGGTACGTGTCCCCCTAGGGGTACTCTGGAGGACTGCAGGGGGTACGTGTCCCCCTAGAGGTACTCTGGAGGACTGCAGGGGGTACGTGTCTCCCCTAGGGGTACTCTGGAGGACTGCAGGGGGTACGTGTCCCCCTAGGGGTACTCTGGAGGACTGCAGGGGGTACGTGAGATATTTAACTAAATGTTTAATAGTAACAAGGCTGTTGTCCAGAACATTGTTCCTCTTCATGTAGACTTGTTATTTCCTACCAAAAATGTGATATTTGTGTCTCCTTCTTTGGACCTAATCTATCCTTCCTTCTACTTCTTACAAGTTTCTCACTTTTTTCGAAGTTACGTCACTGTTTTTGAAGTTTCTGATACTATTTTCGACCTATTCTTGTCTTACTTCCTTCCGCCATCTTTTCTCCAAGGTTTTGTCTCCATTTCTCATCAGCATTTAAACATTTTCCAGTTCCAAGGCTGTAGTTTAGTAAATCTATCGCTGACAGCGCTGTATTGTTCCTCTTTATAGAGACTTTTTTTTCTACCAAAAATGATTGACACTGGTCAGGGGGTACTTGGCTTAAACAAACAATTCAAAAGGGGTACATTATTGAAAAAAGTTTGAGAACCACTGCCTTACACTGTCTCCACCCAATTCCCTCACACATTTGCCCATCTCTCTGTTCACCCACATTCTGGTCTTGTTGATCTTTCCCAGATCTGCTTTCCTCCAGTGACATCTCTCATTGATGGAAGCGAGAATGATCTTCATCTCAGGAAAGATGCCATGGAGGTGCAGCAGGTCCTGCTTCATCACTGTGACAAGCTCCACACCTTTGATGTTGCCAAGGTCGATGCCGCCACAGTGAATCAGCAGGACATCCGGGACTGTTCTTCCTCTCAAAGACTGATGAAAAAGGGAAGAAGGTTCCTCCATCTCAGACCACCCCAGCCAACCCACCACACACGGCCATCTAGTCCCAGCTTCCTCCCTGTGGTCTGTCTGGCTCTCTCCTCCCCACGTCGGACGTAGCTGTCTCCTATCAGCCACACTTTCAGACCTAGATATTATTAAATATATTGGATTTTATTGGACTTTGTGCTCTTCTTTACACAAAAATGGTTTATTAAGCTCTCATATACATTTTATATTGTGTAAAGGACTAGCATTACAGGTACTAATCATACCCTAAAATGCAAATACATATTGTATATAGCCAGTCATTGACATCAACAGTCAACGACAATGTTCATTATAATACTTCACTTTGCCATGTATTAATTAGTAATGCTTATCAAAATAAACGATGGATGTTTTGAGAAAACCAAGGCGATGTAATCACTATGTCTGTAATGTTATCTATGTACAGTGTTATCGTTCTCCCATGCTAGCTACCGCTGATGTTAGCTACTAGCCGATAGCCCTGGCAGTTTTGGGAAACGCTAATGACGTTACATCCACGTAACAGGCTTTACAGCATCCATACATACATCCATACATCCATTAGATATATCATAAGATAATACCATGGATGTATTAATAGAACACATGGTGAATTACAGCCATTAGCTGCTGG
>NC_135869.1:28811573-28866573 GCF_031162955.1 Sander vitreus | reverse complement strand
GGTAAGGACTACACGCTCAGTAGCTAGGTAAGGACTACACGCTCAGTAGCTAGGTAAGGACTACACGCTCAGTAGCTAGGTAAGGACTACACGCTCAGTAGCTAGGTAAGGACTACACGCTCAGTAGCTAGGTAAGGACTACATGAGCTAGCTAGGTAAGGACTACATGCTCAGTAGCTAGGTAAGGACTACATGCTCAGTAGCTAGGTAAGGACTACACGCTCAGTAGCTAGGTAAGGACTACATGCTCAGTAGCTAGGTAAGGACTACACGCTCAGTAGCTAGTTAAGGACTACATGAGCTAGCTAGGTAAGGACTACATGAGCTAGCTAGGCAAGGACTACACGCTCAGTAGTAGGTAAGGACTACATGCTCAGTAGCTAGGTAAGGACTACACGCTCACCTAGGTAAGGACTACTAGCCAGTCAGAAGCAGAGTATGAGGGCCCTGACAGTACCTAGGTAAGGACTACTAGCCAGTCAGAAGCAGAGTATGAGGGCCCTGACAGTACCTAGGTAAGGACTACTAGCCAGTCAGGAGCAGAGTATGAGGGCGTGCCCTGACAGTACCTAGGTAAGGACTACTAGCCAGTCAGGAGCAGAGAATGAGGGCCCTGACAGTACCTAGGTAAGGACTACTAGCCAGTCAGAAGCAGAGTATGAGGGCCCTGACAGTACCTAGGTAAGGACTACTAGCCAGTCAGAAGCAGAGTATGAGGGCGTGCCCTGACAGTACCTAGGTAAGGACTACTAGCCAGTCAGAAGCAGAGTATGAGGGCCCTGACAGTACCTAGGTAAGGACTACTAGCCAGTCAGAAGCAGAGTATGAGGGCCCTGACAGTACCTAGGTAAGGACTACTAGCCAGTCAGGAGCAGAGTATGAGGGCCCTGACAGTAGCTAGGTAAGGACTACTAGCCAGTCAGAAGCAGAGTATGAGGGCGTGCCCTGACAGTACCTAGGTAAGGACTACTAGCCAGTCAGAAGCAGAGTATGAGGGCGTGCCCTGACAGTACATAGGTAAGGACTACTAGCCAGTCAGAAGCAGAGTATGAGGGCGTGCCCTGACAGTACCTAGGTAAGGACTACTAGCCAGTCAGAAGCAGAGTATGAGGGCCCTGACAGTACCTAGGTAAGGACTACTAGCCAGTCAGGAGCAGAGTATGAGGGCCCTGACAGTACCTAGGTAAGGACTACTAGCCAGTCAGAAGAAAGATGTGAGAGTGAGAGCTGTCTTTCTCAAACAGAAATCACTTGCTGAAGGTAAAACTCAAAAGTAAAACTTGCACTAACATTTGTGTGGTCGTAAACTCTTTGTTTGCAATTCTGGCACAAACCTCTAGTGGGGGCGGGTCTAACAGGGGTGCATCCCCATTGGTGTAGGAGTTCTTGGAGTACTTTTAATCCTCCTGTAAATAACGTGATTATGTAAATAAATATAATAAATATGAAGATAACTACTTAACCCTCATGTTGTCCTCGAGTCCGCTATGTTAACGTAACACATTAACAGTTATTAAACTACCCAACAGCCCCCAGAACAAGGGGCTGAATACGGTAGGTGTCCTCTATGTTAACGTAACACATTAACAGTTATTAAACTACCCAACAGCCCCCAGAACAAGGGGCTGAATACGGTAGGTGTCTCTACGTTAACGTAACGTAGCTGCTCTGTTGACGAGCCTCTCCCAGCAGCACGTTGTTCAAGCACCCATCTGTGGACTCCTTCCTCCAGCTCTGGCCATCTGGATTTCAGCGCGACTAGCTTTCTTTGTTTTCTTCATTGCAGTGAGACTAACCTTTTCTCCAGTCCCTCACAAGTTTCTCTCTCACTCCAAACTCTCCTTCTGCTGCTCGATGACCGTTTTCGGCTGCGTGTTTTACTACCTGCAGTCTCCTGCAGCTTCTTTTCTTTCTCAGTTGTCTTTAGGAGCAGCATATAGTCGTCACAAGCCTAGAGCGCCTCTCGCGGCTGTAGACGGTAATGTTTTCAGCATGAAATAACATTTAAAACATGTTACATTATATATATTTTGATACATAAGTCGCACCTGACTATAAGTCGCAGGACCAGCCAAAGCATGAAGAAAAGTGAGACTTATAGTCCGGAAAATACGGTACATTTCATTGAATTGTGGGTATTAAATATTATAGCAATTGAAAAAATTTAAATGGTTTCAAAACCTGACTAAACTTTGACATCCACACGTCTGTGATTCTCCACCAACATACGTTCCTCTAATATTAATCAAAATCATTTAAAAATCAGGTCTAATCTTCTATAAAGGAGATTTATTGACCATGAACTCCAGAAATACGTGTAAAAGTATTGGTGTTAGTGAAAAATAGCATCAAATGTGGATAAAAAGTGACAGAAACATTGAAAACAGTGACGAAAAAAAGTGACAAATATTGCCGAAGGGGGAAACACATGCTCACAGATTGACATTTTGATCCAAACATGTACGGAGATTCAGACATTAACTACGTTTCCATCCACGTGTCAATCCAATGATCTGAAGTTCAGTAAAAGAACTCGTGTGAATGGAGCTGGTGAAAGAGTGTTTCCATCCAACGGCTGTAAAGCCAGTAGAAACCTGTTGTGTAATGACGTCACGTGCTGTTTTTGGTATATGGAAAAGATCTGAGACATTTTAAGGTGTTTCTGTTCATTTTCACACTGAATCAACAACATTCAAGCTAACATCTGTGAACATAGTTTCTCCAGACCAACTGGATCTCACCGTCTACCAACACATGATCAACACGGCTCGAGGTGTAATAGAGCTCATGCTCCAGCTGGCAGCGACATATCACGCTATCATAAGACAACGACGACGCCATCAACACGTTGCTGTGATGATGCAGATGTAGTAAATGCCCGCCGACGGCGGAGGCGGCCTGTGGTGCGGGAACGCCAGCGTTATATTTCTCTCGTCTCCTCATTGGTCCACTTCCATCTGTCTTTGTTGACCCCGCCATGTGTGCTAACAGAGAGGAAATACTGGGCGCAAATGAACTACAACTTCTTCGTTTTGTGGCGGGTTGCAACCATAAAATGACCTAAAACTTAATCACGATTCATTATTTATTCGGCAAATAACGTTTCCATCAGCGTTGATCACATAAGCCGTATATCGGTCAAGATACAACCTGATGAGAGCCAACGTATTTCCTTTGAGTCAATATTCCATGAGGCATTTTTCAGTCAATATCACTTATTTCAGATAAAAACGTGCGGATGGAAACATAGCTACTGAGACTTTGGACGACACACAAGAAAGAATTGCAAACAGTTTGGAAACCTTCTTGCAACTGCAAGAAGCAGAGGGAGCTGTAAACAAAAGGACATCGTATCAAACAAATAATAGATGAATATAGTTTACGACTACACAAATGTTTTGTTTATAAGTTTGAAGTTTAACCTTTGAGGTGACAAGTTTTTGCTTCGGTTAGTGGTTTTTGTAAATAATTCCTTATTTGCAGCTCTACACACATCCATGCTGTTGTCTCTACAAGCAGAAAGAAACCTTGATCACTGGCCTTTATTACAGGTAACAGCTGCTGGCCTCTTTCCTGAGGGAGGGAGGGAGGGAGGGAGACACACACACACACACACACACACACACACACACACACACACACACACACACACACACACACACACACACACACACATACACAGACACACACACAGATACACAGACACACACACACACACACACACACACACACACACACATACACACACACACACACACAGACACAGACACACACACACACACACACACACACACACACACACACACACAGACACACACACACACACAGACACACACACACACACACACACACACACACACACACACACACACACACACACACACACACACACAGACACACACACACACACACACAGACACACACACAGACACACACACAGATACACACACACACACACACACACACACACACACAGATACACACACACAGATACACACAGACACACACATACACACACACACAGACACACACACACACACACACACACACACACACACACACACACACACACACACACACACACACACACACACACACACACACACACACACACACACACAGACACACACACACACACACAGACACAGACACACACACAGATACACACACACACACACACACACACACACACACACACACAGAGCGAGGGAATTGACTGAGAGCTGATGTATTGGAGGCATATGGCTGAGTGGCCTAATGGAGAGCTTTCACAGCCTATTATAACCAAAGGGAGCAGTGTTTCTTCAGACAGGCTCACATGGGGTGGGGTGAGTTAGTGTAATTATCACACCGTGATTTATACTTTGGGGCCGGGCACATAGAGGTGTAGACTTGCTGAGGTGTTCAGGTAAAGGGCAGCTAAAAACACTCCGGCATCCCTCCCAGTTCACGACAGTTCAGCTACAAACGTGTGTGCAGGGTTTGCTTAACTGCCCAACAAGAAGGCAGATGTGTCGTCAACACGTGTTTACATTTCAGCTATAGTCTGGATCAACGGAAGTACGATTCCAGGATAAAAGCTGACATCCTGCACGTGGCTCATGCACAGGATGTCCCCTCTCTGTGTGCAACACGTTCTCACACTCATCTCGTAAAATATGGACACTTGGTCAGATGCCTTTGTCGTTTTTATTGACGCTAAAAGTCTCCTTTAGAGCTATAAGTAAACGTGCTTGGTCGGGACTATTGACGTCCCTTTAGAGCTATAAGTAAACGTGCTTGGTCGGGACTATTGACGTCCCTTTAGAGCTATAAGTAAACGTGCTTGGTCGGGACTATTGCCGTCCCTTTAGAGCTATAAGTAAACGTGCTTGAGTCGGGACTATTGACGTCCCCTTTAGAGCTATAAGTAAACGTGCTTGGTCGGGACTATTGCCGTCCCCTTTAGAGCTATAAGTAAACGTGCTTGGTCGGGACTATTGACGTCCCTTTAGCGCTATAAGTAAACGTGCTTGGTCGGGACTATTGACGTCCCTTTAGCGCTATAAGTAAACGTGCTTGGTCGGGACTATTGCCGTCCCTTTAGAGCTATAAGTAGACGTGCTTGGTCGGGACTATTGACGTCCCTTTAGCGCTATAAGTAAACGTGCTTGGTCGGGACTATTGCCGTCCCTTTAGAGCTATAAGTAAACGTGCTTGGTCGGGACTATTGACGTCCCTTTAGAGCTATAAAAAAACGTGCTTGGTCGGGACTATTGACGTCCCCTTTAGCGCTATAAGTAAACGTGCTTGGTCGGGACTATTGACGTCCCTTTAGAGCTATAAGTAAACGTGCTTGGTCGGGACTATTGACGTCCCTTTAGAGCTATAAGTAAACGTGCTTGGTCGGGACTATTGACGTCCCTTTAGCGCTATAAGTAAACGTGCTTGGTCGGGACTATTGACGTCCCTTTAGAGCTATAAGTAAACGTGCTTGGTCGGGACTATTGACGTCCCTTTAGCGCTATAAGTAAACGTGCTTGGTCGGGACTATTGACGTCCCTTTAGAGCTATAAGTAAACGTGCTTGGTCGGGACTATTGCCGTCCCTTTTGACGCAGTTATGTTAAGTAAAAGGGTCGTGGGTGGGCGTACGGTTCTGTGACACGCAGGAGGAAAGTAAAAAGCGACTATAGCAAACGTGACAAGCGGGACGTGAACCCCGCTCTCCTGGTGAAAGTCCTGTGTTTGACCCATCCACCCCCCCCAACCAACCTCCTTACATACTCCTCTCTAAATCCTCTCTAACTGCTGCTCTCCCCGGTGCGTTCTACAAACACGCTGAAAGACGTCTTTTTCGTCTCATCAGACGCTGACAGCCACTGTCCAAACGTCCTGATTTTACGAGTTCGGAGTGAGAACGGGTTGGTGTGTGTTGCTGTTCTCGAACTCCGTTGATGATGCACCCGCAATCAGCTGCTTCTATCTTAATCTGTGACAGAACAGTGCTCTGAATGCACGGGGTGCTCCAGCTGTAAAGCTGATGCTTAACGTACTTGAAGCCAATGAGGTGGCTGATTACCTCACCAGCTCATGCTTTTCTCCACCTCAGTTATAATCTGGTGAAGGCCTTGGGACTTCCTCCGCCCTATGAGTCATCTGTTTGACCGCACTCACAAATAATGTAGAGCATGTGTGTGTGTGTGTGTGTGTCTGTGTGTGTGTGTGTGGGGGGCAAGGCTTTCCCTACCATTATAAGCCGTTTTGGGCACCACCTTATGCCTACCAAAGACTACAAGACTCTGAACAGACAATCATCTCACATCTTAACGTTAAAGACTTATAATATGTAAAGATTGGGGATCTTGCAGGGTCAGACTTTGCACGACTACAACTAGATTTGTTTTGAAAACTTTAGCCAAGCTAGCTAGCTAGCTACCGCTAGTGTTAGCTGGTAACTTTAAGGGAAAGTCTGCAGATGTTCTGTTCTGCTGTACATGCAGATGAATGTCTCCAGTCCCTGGAGGTCTGGGTTTAGCTGCTGGTAAAAGTCCCGCTGGATGACTCGCTTCAGAAGAGTTGAAAATCAGCAATTTTCCCTCTTTAGCGTTTAGCTTAGCATGGCGCCACAGCAACCGTAAGCAACACTGTCTCTAGCTGTTGGCTGCTTCCTGTTTGGTTCTGAAGGGAGAGCACCCATTGGTTGTTGACAATGTTCACATGATGTAACTTCACTACCAAGACTTAAACCTTTCGGGGGAAAAATATGAATCATGATTTTTTTGGCTTAGATTTGATATCATGATTCTCTGCCACGATTTCTTTCTCATGAAGTGTAATGTTTACTGAACGCAGGAACCACGACCAAACTAAAGTAACTGGCAGCACCAAACAGGGATGTTGGCAGCTAGAGCCCATTGATCATCACCACGAGCCTGGGAACACAGAGGCTTCACTGAATACAGGAAATACAGTCCATACTGGCCATTTAGGTACAGCAGGCTACCAGACATAGTGACATATAACACACTGAACTAAACATGGCCCTGATACAGGCTCTATCTGGACTAAATATGGCCCTGATACAGGCTCTATCTGGACTAAACATGGCCCTGATACAGGCTCTATCTGGACTAAATATGGCCCTGATACGGGCTCTATCTGGACTAAATATGGCCCTGATACAGGCTCTATCTGAACTAAACATGGCCCTGATACAGGCTCTATCTGGACTAAATATGGCCCTGATACAGGGCTCTATCTGGACTAAACATGGCCCTGATACAGGCTCTATCTGGACTAAATATGGCCCTGATACGGGCTCTATCTGGACTAAATATGGCCCTGATACGGGCTCTATCTGGACTAAATATGGCCCTGGACTAAATATGGCCCTGATACAGGCTCTATCTGGACTAAACATGGCCCTGATACGGGCTCTATCTGGACTAAATATGGCCCTGATACGGGCTCTATCTGGACTAAATATGGCCCTGATACAGGCTCTATCTGGACTAAACATGGCCCCGATACAGGCTCTATCTGAACTAAACATGGCCCCGATACGGGCTCTATCTGGACTAAACATGGCCCCGATACAGGCTCTATCTGAACTAAATATGGCCCTGATACGGGCTCTATCTGGACTAAATATGGCCCTGATACAGGCTCTATCTGGACTAAATATGGCCCTGGACTAAATATGGCCCTGATACAGGCTCTATCTGGACTAAACATGGCCCTGATACAGGGCTCTATCTGGACTAAATATGGCCCTGATACGGGCTCTATCTGGACTAAATATGGCCCTGATACGGGCTCTATCTGAACTCCTGGAACATGTATTTACATAATTAAAACATGTCAATGTCAAATGCTTTCAATAAATTAATTAAAGGAGAAATATTAATAATTAATATCAAACACGTTTGAGTTTGTCTAAACGTCCAGACAGGAGAAAGACTGACTGTAAGGTCGGCAAGCCAAATGAATGTCACTAAATGACTTTTCTCAGATCTAATGATTGTTGGTGGACACAGTGGACTTCAAGTTTTGTCTAAGCTTTTTCAGTTTTATTTACTGAGTATCTGCTCTAGCTTTTCCAACGTCTTACACACAGATATGCAGGGTGTGATTTGTGAAAAAAGCAGAGATGCAAAGACGTATTTTGATCATGAACCATGAAGGAAAACATGCATGAATTACACCCCCCTTCCAATACCACCATGGATATATGGAGCCACTCGACCGGCCATGCCAAAACACTAATCTATGAACTTCAATATCCAACGGAGAATAATCTCAGAATGAAATACCGTAAAACACAGCGCTTTCAAACCAGAGAGCGGAGTTAACTGTCATCGTCCGCATGACGCTCACTTTTTCTGTCTAAACTCCACTACCATCCACTACCTCTGTAGCTGCTAAATACAACCAGCAGCTGCTGCTCGGATGTTATTCTATGGCACTGTTTACGTTACTCCCCGCCAAATGAGTGCACCTAAAGCTTCCACCTAGGGAAAACACTGTGTGTGTGTGTGTGTGTGTGTGTGTGTGTGTGTGTGTGTGTGTGTGTGTGTGTGTGTGTGTGTGTGTGTGTGTGTCTGCGGTGCGTTAGTGTGATCTCAGTCTGCCTCTGCGATGACCTTTGGCGTGATCTGTACAACCCGACTCTAAAGCCCACAGTGCAGCTGCTAAAAAACCTCCACTCTGTCTGTGCTGTGACCGATGCAACCACCTCCACGAATCACGCAGTTCACAAACATGCAGGAAAATGTTCGACAAAACAACTGGAGGCGCCTAACAAAGCCTCGGCTGCCCCCGGTGCTGCAGAGCGTGTTTGCTGAGCCTGAATTATTTACCACTGTGGCTTAGGTTGTGGAGATGAGAGCAGGGGCAGAGCCAGACGGTGTAAACATTCAGGGCTCAGCCCTAGAAGCACTATTTCAAGCCAACTGATAACAGAATGTCTACATCATTTGGAAAAACATGATATTTGCAGAGGAAAACAATCATCCCGTAGAGCCCACATGCACAGCTTCTGAGTCACTGGAATGGTTGTATGACTTTTTTCGGGTTGAATGGTGGTCGTGTCGCTCCCTCCTAGCGCCTGTGAGCGGAAAAACCACCCTCGCAACGAGGAAACATAGGAGCTGTAGGGGGGGAGCACTATAGAGAAACCTGTAGGGGAGCTCTATAGAGAAACCTGTAGGGGGGGCTCTATAGAGAAACCTGTAGGGGGGCTCTATAGAGAAACCTGTAGGGGGGCTCTATAGAGAAACCTGTAGGGGGGCTCTATAGAGAAACCTGTAGGGGGGGCTCTTTTAAATTAAACTACTGACACACAGGAATCACCTTAATGACTGTCAATGAGCCTATTGGCAGTTTCATTTTGAGAGTTTCTGTTTTTATTTCCTGTTTCCCTCCCCTGCGTCCTCTGATAACAGCTGACAGTAGAGTGATGTTTCACAGCTCTGTGCCGGCTCCAAAAAACTGAAGAAACAACAACAATCCCAACGCAAAAAGCTCTCCATCTCGCCTGTGACTCACACAATCCTACGCCGTGTGTGTGCAGCAGGAGTAGCCAGTTAAAAAATACATTATGCTGCACATAACCGCCGAGAACGGTCCGTGTTCAATGTAACCAAAGCGTAACCTTTCACCAACCGATGAACACATCTAATGTTGGGGATTCTCTACTTCTGCCGCCTAAAAAGGGGCAAACATTGATGTGATGCATAACTAATCTGGAAACCTGTTTGTGTGACGCTATGCTGGAGCAGAGATCACAGAATTAAACGTGAAATCTTCCCCGGTAACAGAACTTTTGCTCCATTGATTTGCCGGTCCACATGACCTAAAAAAAGTTATTTTAAAACATGAAAAGTTTCTCTGACAATCCATTAAATCGAGAAAACAATCGACGTATGAATCGACAAAGAAAATAATTGTTAATTGCAGCCATATGCGTAATTTACAGGGGGGATGGGGGATTACAACCCCCCAATAATCAAGATTGGCCAATGCAATCCACCCCAAAAAACCTATTATATTTTCCTTAAAATAAATAAAGACATTTGTAACGTAACTTGATGCCAAAAAAGCACAAATTGTTCACCAGAATGCAGGAAATGAAGTGTTTGACATGCTTAAAATTCCTATTTTGCTCAAAAGTGCAAAATGTCCCAGAGTTGCGTCCTTGGTTGCAGCCCTCGTTGACTCATTTTCTCCGAGTGAAAGACAGCGAGCGATGTGATGGTCGTATCTCTTACCTCCACAAACAGGAAGCAGGGGACGATGGAGCTGCTGCTCTTCACACCCGGCTTCCCCTCCGCTGCCATCCCTCTCTCTGGTTCTCCCAACGTCCTCTCGGTCTGGCTCTCTGTCTCCTTATCCTGGAGGAGACAAGTTAGTCGGGTCAGTGCATCGGGCGACCAGATGTCAGGTTCAGAATGTGACATTAAGTGAGATCCAATCAGGAAACATAATGAGCTTTGGCTAGATCTGCGGGCTTTCCTTTGTTTACTTCTCGTTCTTTCTGCATGAACACACCGCTGTTGGCTGTGTGGTTTTTCATTCAGCGCATTGTTTCTGAGATACATTTGTGTTGTTTATCCACATCCATACATATTTAATACGTGCACAAAAAGCAAATTCATTTCTTAGCACTTTGGGCTATGTGCATTGCATTCTGCAGTTTACTGTTGCAAAGTAAACACTGACAAAAGGACAGGGGCTTCAACATTATACTACGGTTAGTCTCGCATTGCCAGACCCTCCTCCACAGCGCTGCGGAGGAGGGTCTGGTTAGTCCAACACATTCTCACTCCCATCTCGTAAAATATGGATGCTTGGTCATGACCTGTGATGACCTGCATGTCTTCCCCCTCTCTCCCCTTTCTCACCTACCTGTCCTGTCAAACAAAGACGGAAAAGCCCCAAAAAATAATCAAAATGACATATAAACATATTTTCATATTCTATTTTGCCTGGAAACGCTTCCAACACGCTTGAGTGTCGCGTGAAAAATAAGCATCTGTCCTCTTTCTATTTCTAGCATGCTGGCGTTTTCAGCGCTGCTCGAGCTGTGCCTGAGACGTGCGTGTCATGCAGACAGTGTGCACGCTCTAACCTGTTGAGCCCAAAATAACATGGGAGCCCAAAATACCACGGACACGCCACGCAGCTGACATGATCACGCCACGCAGCCAGAGTGCAGGAGGCCTTAGACCTCAGAGAGTTAAGCCCATATAGAGAGGGCAGCAGAGGTAGAAAAAAAGGCTTTTTTGTTTGTGAGTTGTCGGGTTGACCTCTCTTCTGCTGGTGAGTGGGGCGTTATGTGCCAGAGAGCTTTCTTCTTCCTCCGAATTCCTTCTACGCTGGTAGAAAGAATAGGCCGGAGGGATGAGTTATGCATGAAGCCGAGCTCTTAGCAGCCCTCACAACAACACAATGTGCCAACCCAGACACTGCTGTTAGACAGGGATCTGTGCTCTTGTGTGTTTTATTTTTATTTTTAATTTTATTAGTTTATTTGTCAGGGACCATGCACAGTTCAAGCCCTGTACCAGAGTTAGCTATCAAACGCCAAACACCAAACGAGTCAATGGCAGAATAAGCTGTTGAGAAGATTTGACAAATGTTTCATGGGCGCAACCTCCATACTCAGCTCTGCTGCTCATCCCACTAATGCATGTTCCTTACAGATGGGGCAGCAGTAGAAAGGGAACTAAACAGGCTTTCCAACGGTATAAGATTTATTGCCAAAAAGCATTGTTACCACAGAGAAATAATCTACCAAATACTAATTTCCTTACTTTATAAATTTATATATATATATATATATATATATATATATATATATATATATATATATATATATATATATAAATAAAAGGGTACCTCTACCCAAGCATTTGTACCGTTTAGGTACACGACAGTGCTCAGAGAAGCCATTTTCATTCAGATATCTGGAGGTCACAGGTCAACGGATCCCCTTCGTGGTGCTCTCCTCAACAAAATTAAGCCTAATTTTGGATCATTATTTAAGCCCCTTTCCCAACAAGCTAGCATGACGTGGTACCAAATGGATTCCCTAGAACATCTAGCTTCATATGATACCACTTTCTTCTTTCTAGCTTTAAAGCGGATCCCGCTGCAGCTTCTGAAAGACAGCCACCCCCTCGCTCCACCCCTGGGCGTCAGATCTCCTGAAAAGACACCATTATCTTATGGGAGGAAACTCTCGGGTGGCCGGAGACGAGGCGGGGAAGCTTAATTAATAACACATAAGTGGGACACTGAGCTAGGGATGATTTCACCTAAAGAAAGGGAATTATAAAGCCGAGCTTTCTCCAGGAGTGTGTGCAGACTCCTGAGCTGTCCCACGCACATTTGGTGTGAGTGAATTTCTCTCAGAAGTGTTCTCTGAGTGCTGATTTGGGTGACAAGTTTGCAGCTTTAATTAGTGTGAGAAAATCTGGCTGCTGCTCGGCATGCAGAACATGGAAACTGAGCTAGAGGCTGTACACAGATCTTCTTAAAGGTCCTGACACACCGAGCTGATAATCAGCCGTCTGACAGTCTGGGAGGTCGTGACTCCAGTCTGGTCGGTGTGTTCGTGCTGTCGTCCGTCCGAGGGGCCGTCGGCCTTCATTTGGGCTGATTTGACATGTATAATCGGGGGGGCGGGCACTGCTGGCAGTCAGACTCAATGACAGATCTGATTGGTGGAGAGCTAACCAGGAAACGGGGAGCAGGATGAGCGTGACTAGAGTCTCTCAACATCTGACATTAATCTTCTAAACTGACCTTTGTTGATCTGAAATGAAGACAGATTCAGCAGCTGCACGGCCTGTTTCTCTCTTCAGATGTTTCCAGAAACACGTTACGGTGAACTATTTTAGGACAATATGAGATCGTATTCTGAACGAGACGCCATGACAGTTTCTGGAGAAACCACGTGGAGAAGACCCACGTGACGCCTTCGTCCAATCAGCTGCTGGTTTTCATTTTTGCGCGACAATACAGATTAAATGTAAATGGACTGTTCTTATATAGCACTTTTCTAGTCTTAACGACTACTCAAAGGGCTTTAACACAGTACAGGAACCATCCACCACCCACACACATTCACACGCTGTGGCCAGATAAACATTCACACACATTTACACTCCGATGGAGGAGCATCGGGGGCAGCTCAGGGTTCAGGGTCTTGCCCAAGGACACTTGGGCAAGGGGCCAGGGATCAAACCACCAACCTTCCGATTAGCAGGCGCCTGCTCTACCACTGAGCCACAGCCGCTGAGATTAGCGCCGCCTGCTGTTATGGAGACGTATTACGTCTCGTCTCTTCGGTTCTGAGGAACTTTTTGGACCGACTCGGGGAGACTGATCAGTCCCACTGGCTTTACTGCTGACGGTCGGCGTCTAATTGGGGTGTAACGGCCGTCTGGTTGGTGTGTAACGGCCGTCTGGTGTAACGGCTCGGGTGTAACGGCCGCCTGGTTGGTGTAACGGCCGCCTGGTTGGTGTAACGGCCGCTGGTGTCGCCCGTCGGGTGTGTAACGGCCGCCTGCTGGTGTAACGGCCGCCTGGTCGTGTGTGTAACGGCCGCCTGGTTGGGGGTGTAACGGCCGCCTGGTCGGTGTGTAACGGCCGCCTGGTCGTGGTGTGTAACGGCCGCCTGGTCGGTGTGTAACGGCCGCCTGGTTGTGTAACGCCGCCTGGTTGGTGTGTAACGGCCGCCTGGTCGGTGTGTAACGGCCGCCTGGTCGGGTGTAACGGCCGCCTGGTCGGTGTAACGCCGCCTGGTCGGGTGTAACGCCGCCTGGTCGGGGTGTAACGCCGCCTGGTCGGGTGTAACGGCCGCCTGGTCGGTGTAACGGCCGCCTGGTCGGGGTGTAACGGCCTGGTCGGTAACGCGTCGTAACGCCGTCTGGTGGGTGTAACGGCCGTCTGGTGGGGTGTAACGGCCGCCTGGTCGGTGTGTAACGGCCGCCTGGTGGGTGTGTAACGCCGCCTGGTCGGGTGTAACGCCGCCTGGTTGGGTGTAACGGCCGCCTGGTGGGTGTAACGCCGCCTGGTCGGGGTGTAACGCCGCCTGTCGTGTAACGCCGCCTGGTGGGTGTAACGCCGCCTGGTTGGGGTGTAACGGCCGTCTGGTTGGTGTGTAACGGCCGTCTGGTTGGTGTGTAACGGCCGTCTGGTCGGTGTGTAACGGCCGTCTGGCTGGTGTGTAACGGGCGTCTGGCTGGTGTGTAACGGCCGTCTGGTCGGTGTGTAACGGCCGTCTGGCTGGTGTGTAACGGCTGTCTGGTCGGTGTGTAACGGCCGCCTGGGCTGGTGTAACGGCTGGTGGGTGTAACGGGCCGCCTGGCTGGTGTAACGGGCGTCGTGTAACGCCGCCTGGTGTGTAACGGGCGTCTGGTTGGGGTGTGACGGCCGTCTGGCTGGTGTGTAACTGCAGCTTTAAAGCCGCTGTCCTCGTAGGAAGTCAGGACCTTAAAATGTGCTGAGCAAGTTGCAGTTACTAGAGATGGGAAGTACAGTAACGAAGTACAAATACTTCGTTACTGTACTCAAGTAGATTTCTCAGATATTTTTACTTTACTATTTATTTTTGTGCCGACTTTTTGCTTTCTACTCCTTACATTTTACAAAATTGGCTCGTTACTTTAGTTTCAAATAATTTCAGTGGCGTTACCGTTATTATTTTTCACGTCATCAATACCGAATTCAAGCTAATTGGACGGGAATATACATTGCACTTCACGCACCGCTACAAGACGACTCGACAGATTCGGCACCATTCATTCGCTTGATGGCGGTACGTTAGCATTTTCTTTCCAGAAGCCATATTTTGGAGGCAAAATAGAATAGGAAAAGATGTGTAAAGCGACAAATCCAAGCAGTGAGCGACACCAGGGGTAGCGCAGTGACAAGTTGGCGCCACTGCCCCCCCCCGTAGGAAATCAATGGCACGGCTGGCGCAAAGTGGTCTTGCCGCCTATCATGTGTAGGTGGCTTTAGGTGCACATATTTGGCGGAGGGGGTTTAGACGTCCTTCCTCAAGAAAATGAAGCAAAAGAAATGCAATTTCCCCTGACATGTTGTGTCTTACTGTAGCTTATATTTTGGTGTTCATGGTACACCATGACATCTGCAGCTTCCTCACCCGCCATTTTCACAAGATTGAAAATACGTTGGGGGTCCCGTATTAGCCAGACTTTGTCCCGTAATTAAAAACAGACGTGTGTGTAGCTACAGTAAAACCAAAAAACATTTTCTGTTATTTATAACTCTCTCAGACAAAGCTGCTCCGTTGGTAAAGATCTGAAAAGAAATCTGTGCTTTAAATAATTTGAAGGGTTTTTTGACGCTTATTTACCCTTTTTCCGCTTTTCGACACAGCTTTTTTCACAGCTTTCGCCTCCATGGCTGCCAAAAGTTGTCGGAGCACAGATAAAGGTCCCACAGTGCAATAATCAGAAATACAACTGTGAATCACGTTCTACGAACAATTTCTGTTTAAATATAAGAAAAAGATACAGTCATACAACTGTTAATAAACAGATATGTAGTGTCCGAGAAACTAGAGCCAAGGAGTCAACTACACAGAGACACACCAATCACACAGAGACACACCAATCACACAGAGACACACCAATCACACAGAGACACACCAATCACACTCACACAGAGACACACCAATCACACTCACACAGAGACACACCAATCACAATCACACAGAGACACACCAATCACAATCACACAGAGACACACCAATCACACAGAGACACACCAATCACACAGAGACACACCAATCACACAGAGACACACCAATCACACTCCACACAGAGACACACCAATCACACAGAGACACACCAATCACACAGAGACACACCAATCACAATCACACAGAGACACACCAATCACACTCACACAGAGACACACCAATCACACTCACACAGAGACACACCAATCACAATCACACAGAGACACACCAATCACAATCACACAGAGACACACCAATCACACTCACACAGAGACACACCAATCACACAGAGACACACCAATCACACAGAGACACACCAATCACAATCACACAGAGACACACCAATCACACAGAGACACACCAATCACACAGAGACACACCAATCACAATCACACAGAGACACACCAATCACACAGAGACACACCAATCACACTCACACAGAGACACACCAATCACACAGAGACACACCAATCACACTCACACAGAGACACACAATCACACAGAGACACACCAATCACACTCACACAGAGACACACCAATCACACAGAGACACACCAATCACACAGAGACACACCAATCACACAGAGACACACCAATCACATAGAGACACACCAATCACACTCACACAGAGACACACCAATCACATAGAGACACACCAATCACACTCACACAGAGACACACCAATCACACTCACACAGAGACACACCAATCACATAGAGACACACCAATCACACAGAGACACACCAATCACACAGAGACACACCAATCACACAGAGACACACCAATCACACAGAGACACACCAATCACACTCACACAGAGACACACCAATCACACTCACACAGAGACACACCAATCACACAGAGACACACCAATCACACTCACATAGAGACACACCAATCACACTCACACAGAGACACACCAATCACATAGAGACACACCAATCACACTCACACAGAGACACACCAATCACACAGAGACACACCAATCACACTCACACAGAGACACACCAATCACACAGAGACACACCAATCACAACAACATCATGAGGGAACTGAAATCAAAATGGTGGAGATGAGAGGAGCAAAGCAGGGAGCTGCAGAGGAGAAAGTTGAATGCACACACACGCAAGCATGCACACGGTGGAGAGCAGTAGGGCTGCAGCTAACAGTTATTTACACTGTTGATTAATCTGTGGATTGTTTTCGGGATGTATGGATTAGTTGTTTGGTCTCTAAAATGTCTAAAAATGATGAAAGATGCTGTTGCTAAGCAGACAGCATCACCACACAGTGTTCTCTCTTTCTTGCTCCTCTGTAACAGTTCATTCAGGCATCAAGAACAAAGCAGAACAATGTTTTCCTCACGTAAATCTGGAATATGATATGAGAAGATGCCTGAAGTTACATTATTTAAAGTCACTTTAAGATCTAAAGTACCCTGATGAGGCTGCAACTAACCGTTATTCTTATCATTAATTAATCTGTTGATTATGTTCTGGATGAATGGATGAGTTGTTTGGTCTCTAAAATGTCAGAAAATGGTGAAAATGTAGATCAGTGTTTCCCAAAAAGCCCAACGTGACGTCCTCAAATGTCTTGTTTTGTCCACAACTCAAAGATCTTCAGTTTCCTGTCCCAGAGGAGAGAAGGAACTAGAACATATTCATATTTAACAAGCTGACATCAGAGAATTTCTGTATTTGTTTCATAAAAAATGACTCAAACTGATCAATTTATGATGAAATTAAAAAAAAGAAACCAGCACGGAAGCAACTGACCATATAGAGTTCTTAATTTGCAGTGATGAAAAGACTGTTAGATGGATGATAAAAAGAGAACAGCGGGTGACGGGACTTTTACAAAGTCAGAGGGATGAGTCCTCCTGCACACTGGCTGCATGGCGTGAGCGTGGCGTGTCAGCTGCGTGTCAGCTGCGTGTCAGCTGCGTGGCGTGAGCGTGGCGTGAGCGTGGCGTGAGCGTGGCGTGTCAGCTGCGTGGCGTGAGCGTGGCGTGAGCATGGCGTGAGCGTGGCGTGTCAGCGTGGCGTGAGCTGCGTGTCAGCTGCGTGGCGTTTTCTATGTCTTTAACACCAGAAAGGTGTCTGACTGCTGCTGCTGCTGCTAGTCTTGTCTGGACACATGGATGTTTCCCATAAACATAAATATAAATATATTCTGATCTGATTACAGCAAAGACAACGTCAGCAGTACTGACGGTGAAATAGACTCCAGAATATTTCCTTCTGGACTGACAGGTGACATATTAGAAAATCAATAATTATTTATTTTTAAATGACATTTATATCTGCATTCATATCAAAACCTCGAGACTTTCAAACATCAACATGTCATTTATTAATATGTATTAGTGTCATAATAACATATAAACATCTTTTTATATTCTATGTTGTCTGGAAACGCTTCCAACACGGTCGCGTGTGGCGTGAAAAACAGGCGTCGGTTCTATTTCTAGCATTCACGTGTTTTCGGCGTGGCTCAAGCCGCACCTGAGACGTGCGTGTCACGCAGGCGGTGTGCACGCTCTAACCTGTTACCATGGGAGCCCAAATATAAACGGACACGCCACGCAGCTGACACGCTCACGCCACACAGCCAGTGTGCAGGAGGCCTAAGCTGGACCAGAGTTGTCTCAGACATTTGACTTTTTCTGAGAGGTTGATCTGAAGGCCATCCTCTGACTTTTGGCTAATAGTTGGCAAATGAGTTAGTCGTTGACAACTAATGGATGAATCTCAAGCAGCTCTAGAGGAGAGATGTTTGAATGGTCTGCTGCTGCTCTGAGTCAAAGTGTAGAGAAGCAGGCGGCCATATGTCCTCCACGCTGCCCCGGGACGACGCACGCACACACACACACACACACACACACACACACACACACACACACACACACACACACACACACACTAAATGGGCACAGCAATCTGGATCATGCTCGACTTTACAGTTATTTCTGCCGTGCCAAACAATGCTCTTCACAGTTCCTTATGCAGCAGCAATGCAGCGTTAAAACACCAACTGTCAGTCAGACGTTGTTCTACATTGCGTTGCGTGCCATATGCTTAAATATTCAAAGACTTTGACTACAGAACAGTTCCCAGTGTGGGACAGAGGGCCATTTACCTGCAGCCTAGTCCTGTCACTGTGGCTCCGAGCAAAGCTCTCACATCCAGAGCTGCAAAGATCAATCCATTTAAAAACTACTTTGAAAATGAATTAGTCTCACATAGACAGACCCTCCTCCACAGAGCTGTGGAGGAGGGTCTGTCTAGTCCACACAGCATTCTGGGATGGGAGGAAAACCTGCTCTGGTTTATTGGCATCTCTTTAAACCAATCACAATCATCGTGGGCGGGGCTAAGCTCCGGACGGAGCCACGGTGCCTCTGCTAAATAGTCTCAGGAAGGAGCTGGTTTTGGTGGAACATGTGGACGTTAAAAGTAGTTTTAGTCGTGCAACAGAAACCTCAGATTGGACAGATAGTCTAGCTAGCTGTCTGGATTTACCCTGCAGAGATCTGAGGAGCAGTTAACCATAGTCCTCACAAATCAGCCGGAGGTTAGACAACAACACAGAGACAGAGGAAGGGGACGGACATCTGGACCACATGAGGGACATCCGGTGGAATTTCCAGCGGGACCGGAGCAATCCCAGAAATGAAACGTCATTGAGACTATGAATTAATTAATCAGTTTGATTCATGTTCTAGTGTCTTCTCTCCTCTGGGACAGGAAACTGAATACCTTTGAGTTGTGGAGAAAACAAGACACTTGTCATCTTGGGCTTTTTGGGAAACTCTGATCCACATTTTTCACCATTTTCTGACATTTTAGAGACCAAACAACTGATCCATTCATCCAGAACATAAACAACAGATTAATGGAAATAACTGTCAGGTGCAGCCCTACTCACATCCCTCTGCTCTCATGTTGCTTTGGAGTATTTGTGTTGTGTGTTTGGTGTTCAGTGTGACCATTTACACCCCGACATTGTCACACCAATTTCCTTCAACTCAGATCCAACAGACTGATGTCATGAAGTGGTGTATGTATGACACGCCAATCCGTACGCCATTATTGGCGTGTTATCAAGACTCATACTCTCTTTGTAGCGTGTGTATCAACGCCGTTTGGCCTCCATTGACTTACATTACCTTGTGATGACGCCGTAGTGAGTAGTATGAAAGGGAGAAAATCTGTAGGGAGGTTGGTCGGGGGGGAGGACGGGTCAAACACAGGACTTTCACCCAGGAGACCGGGGATCAGGTCCCACGTGTGGCGTTTTCCTAAACCCAACCATTTGTCCGTTTCTTGTTTTCCTAAAACCCGCGTGTGACGTAGTCTCGCGATAACACGCCACGTGGCTTTAGAAAGTGGCGTGTATGTTAACGCTGTGACGTTGCAGACTGCGTATACAGCGTAGACATACACATAGATAGCTCAGCGAGGTCATGATGTCATGTTGGATCCAACGCTTTATCACACTCGCACATATCATCTACCTGCCAAATGCTGGTGAAATACACAAGTAGGAAGATTTACTCAATCACGGATGTTTCAGTTACAATACCAGTTTATCTCGGATATGAAAGAGATTCTCAGAGGAATAACGCTGTCTATTGTACAAGGAGCCTTCTAACCTGCTGCATTATTAAACATATGAATGTTGTCGTGAAGAACTGACCCAAAAGCAGTCACATAGAGACAGGAAAGGTGCTTTCCTTCGTGCAGAGACGGTACACATGAAGCCATACATCTGCAGTTCTTCCCTCCTCCCTCGCCGGGATTTCTCCAACTTCGGAGCGTTATTTATCCTGACACGGATTCTTTAGATCGTCTAGTTTCACATGATACCAACATCTTCACTCGAGCTTCAAAACGGAGCCTCTTCAAAGATCAAATCTCAGGAATTTATGAATCGATATCGGATCCTTCAAATGACGATATGAAGAAAATCGTAATCTATTGAGTGGCTGGAAAAATGTGAACATTCACTAGCCATTTGGCCGGTGGACAAGCAAGTACAGTTTGCACCTTGCATGCAGTACAGTACACACACACACACACACACACACACACAGTGCATCTCACTATCTTTGTGGGGACCCGTCATTGACATAATGCATTCCCTAGCCCCTTACCCTAACCTTAACCATCACCACTAAATGCCTAACCTTAACCCTTACCCTCACCCTAACCAGAACCTCATTCTAACCCTAATCCTAAAACCAGGTCTTAACCCTCAAACAGACCTTTAACCTTGTGGGGTCCAGCATTTTGGGCCAAGATGTCCCGACCCCATAAGTATACTGTATTCCAGGTTTAACGAATATAGTTAAACAAGTGTGGTACAAGAACCCACCCACACACACACACACACACACACACACACACACACAGACACACCTCTTACAATACCGCGTTCCCTCCCTACTAGGGCAAAGTCAAAAAGGAGAGTTAATCCATGACAGGATTTACCTGGTGCTGGATAATTTGGGCCCCCCCCCCACCAACACCAACACCAACACACACCTACAGGCACACGTAAAGACCCGGGGCAGAAACACGTCACAACACATCCACTACAGCTGCAAAGATGAATCCATGAGTTGTCAATCAATAAATGTACCGCCAACTATTTTAGTTTGAGTAATTATTTTTTTTAAATAAAGAGTCAAAGTGTGTCAGCTTGTTAAATATGAATATGTTCTAGTTTCTTATCTCCTCTGGGACAGGAAACTGAAGACATTTGAGGACGTCATCTTGGGCTTTTTGGGAAAAACACTGATCCACATTTTTCACCATCTTCTGACATTTCATAGACCAAACAACTGATCCACTAATAGAGTAAATAATCAACAGAATAACCAAGGATGAAAATAATCGTTATAGTTGCAGCTCTGAAGGATCAACTTCCACAACATGATGTTCTGCTCTGGCTCCCCAGGCAGTTTAAATCGCCCCGGCGTGAAGGAGACGAGAGGAAACCTTCCATCCATCCATCCATCCATCCATCCATCCATCCATCCATCCATCCATCCTTTCATTCTCCCCTCCCTCCTACCCCTGGGTACCTCGTCGCCGAGCTGACGGTTGCCGTGGCTCCAGATTCCTATGCGATGGTCATGTCAGATCAGATGATGGTAAAGTGGTTTCAAAAAATCTGCGTCCAGCAGGCTGTCTGGTCTCCCCTTCTCTTCCTCCTCTCCTCCCTCCCTCCCTCCTGGGCCACAGTGAAGGGTGAGAGACGGAAGCGGCGGCAACGTCTCCTTCTCCAAATCTTCCACACACAAACACACACACACACACACACACACACACACACACACACACACTCCTTTTTAATTAGCTTGTTCTAATAACTGGTCGACGATTAATAAATTAAGAGACTGAAATCTCCTCATGTGCAGCGTTCGGTGCAACGAGGAGACACAGAAGAGAGGGAGAGAGAAAGAACATGTGAGAGAGAGAGAGAGAGAGAGAGAGAGAGAGAGAGAGAGAGAGAGAACATGTGTGAGAGAGTGTATCTGTGTGTGTGTGTGAGTGTAAAAGAGAGAGACCGTGCATGCATACGTGCGAGAGAGAGAGAGAACATGTGTGAGAGAGCGTGTATATGTGTGTGTAAGAGACAGAGAGAGCATGCGTGCGTGCAAGAGAGAGAGAGAGCATGTGTGTGTGTGTGTGTGTGCGTGCGAGAGAGAGGGAGAGAGAGATAAAGAAAGAGAAAGAAAGAGAGAGAGAGCATGCATGTGTGGCAGCTCATTTATATTCAATGCTTGTTTTCCTTCTCTGTCCCTCCCCTTGTTCCTACCTTTGTCCATCCTTTCCCTCATCTCCCTACACCCATCCATCCATCCCTTCTCCCCCTCTTTTCCTCTGTCCCATCACCCTCTTTGTGAATGCACATAGAGGACGTGAACCTGACCAAAACATCAGAGGGAAGGAGGAGGGATGCTGCGGACCAGGAGGAAGTGGCTGCTTGGCTGTCTGCATTTGGCTCGGCACCGTTAATGATCCACGGCTAATGATCTGACGCTCCTGAAGCACATGTAACATCACTGGGCAGAGCTGGTAACACACACAGAGAGGGCTAGGTACATGTGCCTGTGTCAGGGATAACTCTTACAGCAGGGATCTTCAACAGAGGGTCCGGGACACCTCAGGGGTCCCCAGAGTCAATGCAGGGGGTCCTCCAAATATAATATATATGTATAAATCCTCCACTGATGATAGGCTTACTGGCCTATAGGTAAGTTAGTCACTAAGGTAGCCATCCACAGATACAGGTCATCCTGAGGATTCACTGTACATGTATGTTTAACATAGGGATGCACCGAATCCAGATTTTTGGGGTTCGGCTGTATGCCGCAGAAAGCTAAGGCTTCCTAGCCTGGATGCCATCCGAACTTAGCCTCGCACACAACATTTGAGGTCGGGAAGTTCGGTCTGGACTTGATCTGTTGTGGAGCAACTATGCTCCAACCAGAGCTGTTTGGACCAATCCAATCATCAGGGCGGGCTTTATATGATGATGGACAGATGATCAACAGCAACGTAAAGCCTGCCTTTGACTTTCAGCTTCTGTGACGTCTGTTTCCGTTGCTCTGATTGGTTGTAGGTCTATCTGTTGCTCTGATTGGTTGAAGGTCTATCCGTTGCTCTGATTGGTTGTAGGTCTATCCGTTGCTCTGATTGGTTGTAGGTCTATCCAATTGAGTGTAGAGGCATTTTCTTTCCTGGTTCGGTTGAAACACGCCCCATAATCACAGCCCAATGGAGCAGAATCAGACTCATATTCTAACTACAATCTGAGTATGACCACGTCAGGCTGAAGGCTTCCCTCTTTCACGGCAGTATGTGTGCGATGACGCTATCCATTACCTGACATCCGGTGTAGTCTTGCAGTGCTTTCTTTAAACCAATCACAATCGTCTTGGGCTGCCCCGGACGGAGCAACGGTGGCTCTGCAAAAACAACCTCGGGAAGGAACTTCTTTTGGTGGAATATTTATACGTTCAAAGGTTTAAGACATTCTCACACAAATAGAAACGCTTGGTCAGGTGTTCCAGGCACGTCCAGCTGGGAGGAGGTCTCAGGGGAAGACCCAGGACTAGGTGGAGGCACGTCCAGCTGGGAGGAGGCCTCAGGGAAGACCCAGGACAAGGTGGAGGCATGTCCAGCTGGGAGGAGGTCTCAGGGAAGACCCAGGACTAGGTGGAGGCACGTCCAGCTGGGAGGAGGTCTCAGGGAAGACCCAGGACTAGGTGGAGGGACATCCAGCTGGGAGGAGGCCTCAGGGAAGACCCAGGACTAGGTGGAGGGACGTCCAGCTGGGAGGAGGTCTCGGGGAAGACCCAGGACTAGGTGGAGGGACGTCCAGCTGGGAGTAGGTCTCGGGGAAGACCCAGGACTAGGTGGAGGGACGTCCAGCTGGGAGGAGGCCTCGGGGAAGACCCAGGACTAGGTGGAGGGACGTCCAGCTGGGAGGAGGCCTCGGGGAAGACCCAGGACTAGGTGGATGACATCCAGCTGGGAGGAGGCCTCAGGGAAGACCCAGGACTAGGTGGAGGGACGTCCAGCTGGGAGGAGGTCTCGGGGAAGACCCAGGACTAGGTGGAGGGATTATATCTCCAACCTGGCCTGGGAACGCCTCGGGATCCCCCAGTCGGAGCTGGTTAATGTGGCTCGGGAAAGGGAAGTTTGGGGTCCCCTGCTGGAGCTGCTACCCCCGCGACCCGATACTAGATAAGCGGACGAAGATTGATGGATGAATGGTCAGGTGTCGTTGTCGTTGTTATTGACGCTAAAAGTCTCCTCTAGCGTCATATAACACGCTTTATCTAAACGCTCTTGGTCGGGACTATTGCCGTCCCTTTTGATGCAGTTATGTTAAGGAAAAGGTCGTGGGTGGGCTTACGTTTCCGTGACACGCGGGAATAACGGGACGGTTAGACACAAGCGGGACCCGATCCCCAGTCTCCTGGGTGAAAGTCCTGTGTTGTTTGACCCATCCACCCCCCCACCCTACCTCCTTTTGCTGAAGTTCGGCCTTACATACTACTCCCTACCGTAGTCACTCTTAATGCTACATCATCTTCTCATTGACTTTACATTGGCATTATTTTCCGTGGTGGCCACACCGGTTTTCACCCATTCCCTGCCACCACCACGTAATGAGCTGTTAACAGTTCCTGATCATTTCACGGATTTCTGTGCGACCAGGCTGGAAAAGAACGGTAGCGAGTAGTATGAAAGGCCGAAAATCCGCATAGCGAGGTTGATCGGGGGGTGAATGGGTCAAACAACACAGGACTTTCACCCAGGAGACAGGGGATCGTGTCCCGCGTATCACGTTTCCTAAACCCAACCATCCCGTTCTTCTTTTCCTAAACCCAACCCGTCCGCGGATAGCTCAAAATGCGTACAGATAACATGCTACTTGGCTTTAGAAAGTGGTGTGTATGTTTAAAATGTTACAGAGTCCATGGTAGAACTTCAGACATTACCACAAAGTAATGAAATACTTGGCAGGGCACCTTTAACTTCATATAATATCGTATGAGGCGTTTTCTTTTGCGGGGTGCAAATATTCCACCAAAACAAGTTCCTTCCTGAGACTATTCTGCAGAGCCGCCGTCGCTGCGTCAGGAGCTTAGCGCTGCCCAAGACGACTGTGATTGGTTTAAAGAAATACCAGATAATAAACCAGAGCAAGTTTTTCTCTCATCCCAGAAGGCAAGTGTGGTGTAGCCAGACTTTACTCCCCAGCGCTGTCGAGAGAGCTGCGTGAGTTACGAGAACATCAAAGCAAAATGAGCCTTGATTTAAAACACAAAGTGGGATGTGATCATCTTTTGCAAGAAGCCTTAATCAGAAACAACTGATTGGATCCACGTCGTCACCGATACATATACATACACATACCATGTTTTCTCCTTCATCATGCTCACGTTAACGTTAACAGGAGGACAGGTTGACTCTTAGCTCAGAGAGACGTAGAGGGAGTTAAAGAATCAGGAAACTAACCTCAGGCGTTTCTGTTCGCCCACTCTTCATTAATATAGCATTACCTCAGAGACATTAATAGCCACTAGCCTATTTTTTATGTGCATGCAGCTTCTGATCTATATTTTATGAACAATAATACATCAAGAAAGAGTCAAAGAACACCAATAACTGCCAGCCACTCATTTTCTAGTGGTTAGAGCGGCAACGATTATTTAATTAGTCGGTTTGAGTCATTTAAAAAAAATCTCAGATGTCAGCTTGTTAAAGATCCTATGAAATGCTGCTTTTTGGATGCTTTTATATAGACCTTAGTGGTCCCCCTAATACTGTATCTGAAGTCTCTTTATATAGGCCTTAGTGGTCCCCTAATACTGTATCTGAAGTCTCTTTATATAGGCCTTAGTGGTCCCCTAATACTGTATCTGAAGTCTCTTTATATAGGCCTTAGTGGTCCCCTAATACTGTATCTGAAGTCTCTTTTATATAGACCTTAGTGGTCCCCTAATATTGTATCTGAAGTCTCTTTTATATAGACCTTAGTGGTCCCCTAATACTGTATCTGAAGTCTCTTTTATATAGACCTTAGTGGTCCCCCTAATACTGTATCTGAAGTCTCTTTTATATAGACCTTAGTGGTCCCCCTAATACTGTATCTGAAGTCTCTTTTATATAGACCTTAGTGGTCCCCTAATACTGTATCTGAAGTCTCTTTTATATAGACCTTAGTGGTCCCCTAATACTGTATCTGAAGTCTCTTTCCCGAAATTCAGCCTTGGTGCAGAACTACAGCGGGTGGGGGTGTGGCCTTGACCAGCTGCCACTTTGCTTGTTTGAAAGCCATGATGTCTCTCTCTCTCTCTCATGGGGGGGCCACATTCTCTGGGTGGGCAAAGCAGAGAAAGGGGAGGTAACCTTTCCCCTTATGACGTCATAAAGGGAAGATTCCTGATTGGCCCATCTGAGCTTTCATTTTCTCAAAGGCAGAGCAGGATACCCAGGGCTCGGTTTACACCTATCACCATTTCTAGCCACTGGGGGGCCATAGGCAGGCTGGGGGAACTCATATTAATGTTAGAAAAACCTCATAAAGTGACATTTTCATGCCATGGGATCTTTAAATGTGAATATTTTCCAGTTTCTTCTCTCCTTTGTGACAGTAAACTGACTGTTTTTGAGTTGTGGACAAAACAAGTAACCCCCTCCCATCCCCCCTCTGCGAACACCTATGCTGAGTGTGCCGTCCTGCCTCGTATGGGTCTCAGAGGGATTGTCGAGGCAGTGGATTGAGATGTGGCTCGAGTATCGTGGAAATGAGAAATCTGCCTGTTATGGGGCCATTAGGGTTTACAGCAACGTTGGATGCCTGTCCCATGGGTCTACTCTCCTCCGGGCCATAAACCCCGCTCCATCTCTCCATCCATCCCCCTCTTCTCGCTGCTCACAGCGCCCTCCAAGTCTACAGCCACATCCCCCCCGACTCTGTCCTTCACTGATGGCGAGAGAAAGCCGAGAGAGGCAGATATATAGGGTATATATATATAGAAGGATACAGTAAGACAAAGAGAGACAAGGAGAGGGCAACAGGACAGAGGTTGGACCTGAGAGACATCTTTCTGAGCTGTGTTAACTTCAGGGCCCCCCCTCAGGATTTTTAAAGGATTTAAAATACCACCTAGGATGAAATTTAATATCAACTTCATGGCCCTATAAATAAGAAAATCTAAGTGGATTTTAAATCTGAGAAAATAAGTATTTACCAAATAATGTTACCTGAATTTAAAGCATTTTTGGAAGTTCGTCAGGGTTTTCCCAGGCTAGTATATTGTGTTATCACCATATAACTTTTGCATATCCTTCGTATTACTTACACCTCACTTTGCGCCGGCTTTGTAATGCATACCTAATCTGTACTTCATGTAGCCTATTGTATTCTGTATTCTTGTACTGTATTGAATGTGAAACTGTATGTTGTCCTGCACGCATACGCTTGTCTTGGCCAGGTCGCCGTTGCAGATGAGAACCTGTTCTCAATGGCCTACCTGGTTAAATAAAGGTTAAAGAGCGTTGTATGGAACCATCCACGTTATTTTCTTTTTGACATTTTGGTTGAAAGAAACCCAAATTTGTGATATAGTTTAGTTTTTATTTTTTTTATTTTATTTCTGTGTCATGCCAAACATTTAGCCCATCCGACATGGGATTACAAGACACCACCACTACAAGTCTTTGGGTCACATATACAAATCATTTGGGGAAATACATGAATACGTAAAAAAAGTATATATATATATATATATATATATACACATATATATACATATATATATATATATATATATATACACACATATATATATATATATATACATATATATACACACACACACACATATATATATATATATATATACAGATATATACACACACACACACATATATATATATATATATATATATATATACACACATACACATTTATATATGTAGTATAGTAAGTTACGTGTAACACATTTACTCGTTGGTGCACAACCGTGCGTCCAGTAATGCTCGTTTACTGCATGCATGCATGCATGCAGAACCCACAGGAGGCTTCCATTACTGCATACTGCACACTGGCAATGTACATGTCTCATTTAAATAATTCACGGGATCAATTCAGAGTCAGTTAGACATCAGATGGCCATTCATGCAAGAAGTTTGGACAATGTAATGAGTCGAAAGTTGATACTTTAAAGTAAAGGTAAGAGTCCACCAGTCTTCATCCATTCCATCCATCATGGTCCATATTTATGGTAGGTTTATTGTGAAGTAACGTCTGATTTTATCCCAAACCAGCACCTTTTTCTAAACATAAACAATAATATAACATAAATAATAAGTAGTTTTGGTACCTAAACCAAACTGCGACTGTTTCACAATGTTAATGACGTGTGTAAAACCGCCACCGTGACTTTCCCTGGTTTAGATATGAGGTCGCAAGAGTAAGAGCCTTTTTATTTGGGAGCTCCAGCTGTGGTCTTTGGGGGCAGGTCATTAATCAGCTCGACAACAAAGGAACACATTCCTACACTTTCTCCTTTGTCTGATCTTGAGCAAAATCTGCCCCGTTAAACACTCACCAAAGCTCTTTTATTTTTGGATTCTTCTTCAACCAAATCATCTCTATTACGTACATTATGGAAATATCCAACAAAACAGTACAAACAATAGTATAGGTTTAATAAATAGGAGAGCCTGAGGCAGTGATGGGGTGGTTGCCAGAGGGGGGAGGGAGAGAGGGAGAGAGAGGGAGAGAGATCATGGAGCAGAATGGTCTTTCTGTATGGACAAATGCCATTACTGACAGACCATAAACAGAACAGCATGTGGGCGAGGTTCTGCAAATATCAAGAGGGGCTACAGCAGGTGTTCCCCTCTTTCATTGGGATTGCAAAATAAATTCCATCTCATGTGATTTGATTTCCTGCTGCCGTTTGCAATTATCATCCCACCCCGTTACACAGGATCCAGAGGAGTGAGTGGCCCCTCCCTTGGTCATGTAGGCTCCCTGTAAACCCCTCAGGCACACTGGGAAATGATGCATGTCATTTTGAACACACCAGATGGGGTCCCGGAGCAGAGAACATGGAGGCAGAGCAGCAATCTTCTCATAATGGGATGGAAATGAAGGAGGCTCAATGTGAATGACAGGTAGCAAACCTGCATGAAAAAAAACCAAACAAACATTAGTTAAAGTGCTCATATTATGCTCATTTTCGGGTTCATTATTGTATGAATGTGAATATGTGTTTCAAAAAAACACAATATTGTTGGCAGGTTGAACTATAAGACTGTGAAAATGCATCATTAGAAAGACTACACGTCACTAGGCTACGTCCACACCGCAAATCTTGATTCTTAAATCAGATTTTTTGCTCAGATCTGAGTCTTTGTTTGTCTGATCACATGACCTTTTAAAATGTGGACTATATCAGATTCCAGGGTGAACTGTTTGTGGTTTTGAACTGACCCACATGCTCAAAAGACCAATACCAATGACATCAGACGCAGCACGCTGCTGACCTGAACGTCAGGGAGGTGATGGAAGAAGTCCGCATTTTCACTTTTATTTCAACATGTTTGTGTATTGGCAGCCGTAACATTAATGAGCAGGTGCTGAGGAGGAGGAGGATGAAGAGAAAGAGAGACTATGAGTAGAGTAACTAGAGTTATGGCTGCACATTCACTACAGAGGTCTGTGTGGATGCAGAGAGTTTTTCATTTTACTGTCTGTGTCTCGGGCTAAGTCCCGCTGGCGCATCATTGTGACAAATGTCGATGTAGATTGACGTAAAAGTTGCATCAAAAAAAAAAAAAAAAAAATCAGACCTGGGTCTGATTCAGGACCACATATGGAAGTGGTCTAAATTTGATTTGAAAAAAATCTGTCAGAGTCTTCACACTTCTTCTGAAATCGGACCTGGTCACTTGACCCCAAAAAAATCTGATTTGGGCCACTTTTGCCTGCAGTCTGAACGCCTAAGGGACGTCTCTCTGAAGCTACGATGTCTGCGTGTTTGGTACCGGGATGTAACGTCACTCACACGAGCAGTCTCACCGCTCTCACAGCCACGTTGTCAGAAGCAGCTTGCAGACGTTTTCGGAGGAAACTAACTTTTAAACACACACTGTCCTGCATTAAACAGCAGACAGACACACACAGCCACAATCTTGCAGCAGGGGAAAGTACACTTACTTTAGTACTGTGCTAAAGTACAATTTTTATGTACTTCTACTTGAGTATTTACATTTTAAGTAGCCTGGATCAATGGAAGTACATTTCAGGATTATTGCCCGACACCTTACGCTCTCTGTGTGTTGCCGTTCGCAAACTTTGTTCGCTTCGGGAAATAAAAACAACCTTCGAGCTAGCGAGCTACACGCTGAAAATGTCACTTTTTGAAGAACATGTGGATAGTGCAACAAGGCAGGCCTGCTCGGTTCTTTCAGTGAATGATTGTAGATTTACAAAAAATATGTTCACAGCATTTACTTTCTTAACTGGGACGTTTTGGGTTAAGGTCAGTTGTCTCTGAGGACAGAAGTAGTCCTATGCGTACAGATTGTAAAGCCCATTGAGGCAATTTGTGACTTGAGTTGACGTGAGAAAGATATGTGCCGATGCATTTGGCTGTATGTGATTATATGTGTCTGCATGTTGGAGCTGTGTGCCAGCATCAGAGACAGAGTATTATCAGGGGGATATAATGAGGCTTTGACAGTGTTACGCACATCTAAATTGGCGGGCGATGCAGCCGAGACTCCCAGTAATAAGACACCCACATGCTGAAGCCGAGCACCTCATTAGGTAGGACATGCAGCGGTGGTGGGCGGAGGGAGAAGAGAGGATGGGTGGGAGCAGGAGAGAGATGAAGGGAAGAGTTCTCCACACCCAATCTGGAGATAATCTTTGAGAATGCTGCGGCCGTATCGGGACTTTGCATCGGCAGTTCAAAGTGTTGGTGACACTCCGGGAGGAGGGGTGGAGGGGTGAAATGCTCTGAACTGGTAGCAGGATCTGAGCTATCACGCTTGAGCTGCCCACAGCTCTTTAGTGTGGAAGGACGATTAGTTATAGCTGGCCAAGCACACTCAAGTGCATAATGGGGACCAAAACGTCAAGTACAGTGAGTAACAGGGTGATAAGGAGGTGGTAGCAGTAGATAGGTTAGCTTTTATCAGCATTTTATCTCAATTTATTGAAGATTTCTGGTACAGGATTAGCCTTTATTTGAAACTCGGGGCCCCTTAAGGAACATAAAATTCAACAAATAAACAATAACATTTAAATTACAACAGATAACATTTTTAAAACAAGGACATATGTTGGTTAGGGTTGGGTATCGTTTGGGTTTTTTCCGATACCGGGGCTAAAACAATACTTTTAAAACGGTGCCGGTGCCTAAACGGTGCGTGAACCGAAATATAAATAATATATTTATAACGTATATAATATAAAATATAAAAAAGGAGCACAAAACAACAGTTGGTGACATTAAAGAACCTGTTTATTGCTAAGGCCATATGGTCAAAATTAAATGATTGATTAATAATGTAATAACAATAACTTATAACAATGACTTATTTCACCAGTAGATTGCTGGAAAACGACAAAAACAACCACCAGATGGGAAAAAGGTATTTTACAATAACTTTGAATGCACCATGAGGCTGGCGAGTTTCAAGTGAACGCACCGTCTGTTGTTTTTGACGTTGGCAGCTGCAGTCAGACCGTTACGTCCCGCTGTTGGATCCTCTACAGGAAATACAGTCACACTTTACACCGCTTAACGTCAGCTGTCAGCATTTTAACCTTTGGGTTTAATCCAGCTGCGAGCTAACGGTAACGTAGCGTCCCGTGCAGCGATGCTTCTGAAAAAAAACAAGTCAGGCACCGAAATGAGGAACCGAAATTTTCGTTCTTATTCGGTCTCGTTACTACCGTTTACGTCAGAATCATGCCCTATTGCACCATGTTTCGGTACCAACCCTATACAGGATATAAGAATCCTCCATTGCAGACTCAAACACTGTGTACAACGAGGCATGGGCCGGGTACGGGTTTCAGGGTCACAGGTTCAAAACCGTTAACTTTTTCCGTCATAGCGTTCCTTCGGTAGGAGACGTTTGTCGGTCTTGAAGGACAGAAAGTGCATTTTAGAAACCCGTCTCCCGGCCAGTCTGCAGTGGAATAAATAAAATGAATTGTGTTCAATGGAATAAAAATGTTTTTTAACCCAGACATTTCAAAATAATACATTTTAAAGGTGTAACTGCAATACCGTGAAACTGTGATATTTATGCTGAAGGTTAGCATACCGGCCCATGCCACACACACACACACACACACACACACACACACACACACACACACACACACACAGACACATACACACACACAGACACACACACACACACACAGACACACAGACACTCCCACACACACACACACACACACACACACACACACACACACACACACACACACACAGAGACACACACACACACACACACACACACACACACACACACTGATTTCAGAAAATCACATTAATTTCATGATTAAAAATTACTAACCAGCTTTATAATTGTACGTGAGATCTTTTGACAAACAAGATATATTCTTGAAAGATTAAAGGTGCCGTAGGGAGGATTGTGAAGATCCAGGACTTAGCCAAACAATATGAACATCAACAACTTCTCAGCCCCTCCCCCCTTTCTGCTGAAGCCCAAAACGGTCTCTAAGCCCCTCCCCCCACAAGGGAGAATGAATGTGTGTGCATGAGCAGTGATTGACACGCAGTTAGACACCCCCCTGGCCCTGATTGGTCCATCTGAAGAGTTAGACACCCCCCCTGGCCCTGATTGGTCCATCTGAAGAGTTAGACACCCCCCCTGGCCCTGATTGGTCCATCTGAACAGGTAGACACCCCCCTGGCCCTGATTGGTGCATCTGAACAGTTAGACACCCCCCTGGCCCTGATTGGTCCATCTGAACAGTTAGACACCCCCCTGGCCCTGATTGGTGCATCTGAACAGTTAGACACCCCCTGGCCCTGATTGGTCCATCTGAACAGGGAGCTGTGGATTGTTGTAAATCTCTCTCCAGGCTGTAGGTGGAGCCAGAGGAGCTGATTATTTTAATGACCTGCTTCCTGTAGTTCTACTGGAACATCGGGTCAGTTTCAGCAGATATGACAGAAAGGGAGTTTTAGAAGACTTACCTGCTGCAGCTTTAACTGAAGGGGAACGCACACCTTCTTCTGGAAGCTCGTTCCATGCTTTAACGCACGCAAAGTTTTGCTCTTATAAGACAACCTAGGGCTGCAACTAACAAGTATTTTCATCATTGATTATTTGTTTTCCGTTGATTATGTTCTTCAATAATCGATCAGGTTTACAAAATGTCAGAACATTTTGAAAAATGTCAGAACATTTAGAAAAATGTCGATCCCAAAGCCAGTATTTATTAGGGGTGGGAAAGAAAATTGTAAATAATATGTATCCTGATCTTTTTTGCGACGATATTAAAAACAGTCTCTTCTTTCCCACTGCCATCACTCTCCTGAACTGAGGATAAGAGGGGGGGTCACTCCCTCTATGGCCCCTCACCCACTCCTCTACACATTACACACCTATCATCCCAATATGCATCCTGCACACTACTTTGCAGTATTACTTTTTGCACTTTACATCCTACTCCATGTGTACTTGTCTTGATATTACGTCTCATTTGTATATTTGTATATTATGTTGATATGTGCCTATATGTATATTGTTGTCTCTATTGTACAGTATATTACTACTACATGTCTATTTGCTGAATGTATAGAGAGTTAACACCTACCAAAGTCAAATTCCTTGTGTATGTAAGTATACTTGGCCAATAAAACTGATTCTGATTTTCCCCAGAATCAACATTTATTTAACGCTTTACCAATGATTCACCTAAATATTTTCCGTGTATATGGTAGCACTGACGGCGACTACATCATATCGGTTTCCAGCAAAACTAGACTAAAAGCAGAAAATGCAGAAAATCCATCTCATGTTCTTCTGTACAAATGAAATAAATGTAATTTGTGATGTGCATTCTTCTCAGAAAACAATCTTTATCTAGAAATGTCTCATGATATATTGTCTCTAAAAGTGTATTATTCAACTTTTGTTTTTGTTAGAAAAAGGAAAAGAAAATCGCAATACTTAATACTATCAAATCTGCACCCATGTATTGTAAAAAGAAACAAATCGGGACAAAAGCACATGGTCCCAGCCCTAGTATTCATTGGGGATGCACCTATTTACTGTCATCGGCCCATCGGCAAAGAAGGTGACATGCACCGATGGCTGCAGCCGATGTTAATCTACAGTATTTTGAATGTTTAATGTTGAAATTTAGAATGTTCCTGTGACATTTCAAGTGTGCAACGATTACCGGAAAGCTAATAAAACAACGGAGAGATGACCTGGAAGCCAAGAGAGCTCAGACCAACAGAACGACTCAGCCCATGTTAACCACAGCCTTCGGGAAGGTGAAATACCAGCAGACAGCGTAGCTTACCGGCTGGTAGCATGCAGCTAAGGACACAGGAGATGCATCTCATGGCCCTTATCTGACAGCTCCTCGACTCCTCGGTCCTCGGCTGAACCAGAGGTTGTTCTGTTCCTCCTCAGTGAAGGCCGTCTCAAAGCTCTTCTTCCTGTCCTGAGGAGACAGGAGCGAGGAGGGATCATGGAGGAGCGAGGAGGGATCATGGAGGAGAGAGGAGGGATCATGGAGGAGAGAGGAGCGAGGAGGGATCATGGAGGAGTGAGGAGCGAGGAGGGATCATGGAGGAGAGAGGAGAGAGGAGAGAGGAGAGAGTAGGGATCATGGAGGAGCGAGGAGGGATCATGGAGGAGAGAGGAGGGATCATGGAGGAGAGAGGAGGGATCATGGAGGAGTGAGGAGCGAGGAGGGATCATGGAGGAGCGAGGAGGGATCATGGAGGAGCGAGGAGGGATCATGGAGGAGCGAGGAGGGATCACGGAGGAGAGAGGAGAGAGGAGGGATCATGGAGGAGCGAGGAGAGAGGAGAGAGGAGGGATCATGGAGGAGAGAGGAGGGATCATGGAGGAGCAGAGAGAGCGAGGAGGGATCATGGAGGAGAGAGGAGAAAGGAGAGAGAGGATCATGGAGGAGCGAGGAGGGATCATGGAGGAGAGAGGAGAAAGGAGAGAGAGGGATCATGGAGGAGCGAGGAGGGATCATGGAGGAGAGAGGAGAAAGGAGAGAGAGGATCATGGAGGAGCGAGGAGGGATCATGGAGAGAGAGGAGAAAGGAGAGGAGGGATCATGGAGGAGCGGAGGAGGGATCATGGAGGAGAGAGGAGGGATCATGGAGGAGCGAGGAGAGAGGAGAGAGGAGAGAGGAGCGAGGAGGGATCATGGAGGAGCGAGGAGGGATCATGGAGGAGCGAGGAGAGAGGAGAGAGGAGGGATCATGGAGGAGCGAGGAGGGATCATGGAGGAGAGAGGAGAGAGGAGGGATCATGGAGGAGCGAGGAGGGATCATGGAGGAGAGAGGAGGGATCATGGAGGAGCGAGGAGAGAGGAGCGAGGAGGGATCATGGAGGAGCGAGGAGGGATCATGGAGGAGCTCTAGGCGAGGATACAGAGAGCAGCCTTCCTGGAAGCCGTGCAGCTGAAGGAGTTGCTAACTCCACCCAAACAGCTGATGAATTCATGTGATGCTTCAGAGGAAAGGACGTCTCATCCCTCTACAACACATTTCCTCGGTTCCTCTCTCCTCCCGTGATTTCCTCCCGTCTCCCATGTTCCTCCTCGTTGGAAGGGACTAAGACGTAAGAAAGGGAGGCAAGTGGAGGAGCCGAGAAGGCAATTTAAGCGACATGAGAAGCGCCGAGGGTAACGTTAGCATACCAGCTGGTAGCATGCAGCCAAAGATACAGGGTGAAGTTAGCTTACCGTTAGCTTGACTTTTCCAGACACAGCTGCCGGAGTCGGAGATGACGGAGACACAACAAAAATCCTCCTGCTTCCCTGAAGTCACAGGTGAAGCAACATTTTGAGATTTGTTTAACAAACATCGGCCAAATAATAGACTCGTTGGAGATGAGCCATATCTGCGATCACTGTTGATCGCCGCCCAATGCATGCTGGGTAGATTTGTGTCCGACTTGCTCTGACGTCATGCACACGTGGGCAACGAAAACGTCACGAGATCAAGGCGGCCGCAGGTTTGAGAGCCAGGCAGCGCTGTTGCTTTTCACCCACTGCAAGACCCAGGCAGACCCAGGGCATGCTGGGAAACGCCGGCCTCTCAGCTGATTGGTTCAGAATCGACTCAACATGTTTTATATGAACTTTTTATTGATTTTGATTGAGGGATTTTAACAGCTATTTGTCTGATTTAAAGGCTCATTCTGTACAAACCACATGTTGTGTGGCCGAGTTATGTGTAGAAGTCAGAGAGACTAAATCTGTTCAGATTACAGATCATCTTCAGTGAAAATCAGCAACAGATCGCATGTAGAGCATGTTGACATCATAATAAAAACTGGAGACGGTGTAGGAGCTGATGTACGGGTCTGATAACATTTCATTAAATCGGAATCGACCACAGTGTTTCTGTCACTTCCTGTTCAGCCTGAAGGCTGCTGGAAACGGCTGGGAACTGTCCGACTTGACAGTGGATTTTTGTCACCGCCCCCGCCTGCCCCCGCCTGCTCTCGTCTACTTTACAGGCGAGGCGCAGTTCATCTCCAACGAGCCTAACAATTCTACACATCAGTATCGGCTGAGGAATTTGCAATCGGTGTATCCCTAGTAGGCTATTTATTCACGACTGGCCACACACTTTCAGCATAAATTCACAACCTTTTTAACCGTGCGTCTATTCTCTCCGTCACTCAAAGCTTTGAACACAGAACAAACTATCTCAAAGTTCAGTGTCCGTATCTCTGATGTGTGTGGCAGTCATCTGAGGCCCTGCAGCCTACTGCATATAAAGGGATTGTCTAATTAGACCAACAAGCATCAGCTGCATCAATTAACTCACCTGGCGCTGCTCTCATGAGCCGTCCCCACACCTCCCCCCCCTGCAGCTGAATGCAGGCCACGCCCACCTCCACAGTCACGGCAATCCATTTCCTATTGTTGAGATATTTCAGTCAGGATCAAAGTGGTGGACCTACAGACAGACAGACACTGAGTATGTTGACATGCACACTAATATTCCACTATTAGTGTGCATGATACAGCTCATTCAAACAGCATATTCCTTTCGGATATTCCAAATAAGGCCTTTTTTCAGAATTTGGCATAGTTTGATTAAGACCGGGTTCTGGATATGCGACTTTTCAAGAAGGTGGTTGAAGGACTGAAAGGGGGAGGCTGCGTTTGCACGGTCAAACAAGTCCTCCACTGGTGGAAAACCTTGAAAAAAAATCCTGTTTTGCACGGCTGCATGTAAACTTATCCTTATCCTTAACCTTTCACGGTATAAGGACAAATACCAGAATATTATGTGCATGTAAACATAGTCATTGCCATCAGTAGAGCCATGCTAGCGGGCTGTGTGACTGATTGCAATTATGTCAGTATACAAACTGAGTTTGAGAAGTATGTGCTCTTGTTAACTTTGTTGGTCATGTGTTCAGTTGTTCATTTACTCTAAATATGTGTTGCACAGCCAGCTTTAGAAACCAATGTAATTGGTAATTTGAGCGGGTGGGTTTAAGTGAGTTTGTGTCTACGATGGAGACTCTCAGGCATCAACTCAATTATCACCTCTCTTCTCCACCCTGCCTCGCTCTGATGTGTTATTTCCTGTGTTGAAGAAGCCGACAGTTTCTCAAACAATTACATTACACTAACGACGGCTCGCTCAGTTTTGCAATCAACCTGAAATGCCCCCTCCATCCACCTATTTCTGTTCTGTCCCAACCAAAACCTCCCAGGCTGTGTGTCCATCATGTGGCTTAAAATGGCTCAAGAAGACGCAGGCTGACATGCTGACAAAAGGACCTAATATAAGTATTGCAGGGGCCTGCAGCAGCACACAATGAGCTGTCAAGTTTCCGACCCGTGAATCAGTTTTGCAACATGATGGATAGCACCGCTGGGACACAAAACCTCTGCCCTGATTCTGTTGTTTGGTTTATTCGCAGATAACAAAGCCATCGTTTTTAGACTCATTACAGACGAACAAAGACTGTGGTTCAGTCAGACACTTTATCGCTCTTCCCCCTCTTTCTCTGTCTCTTCTCCAGCTGCTTGTCACAGTCATACATTTACCTCTTTCTTTGTCTTTCACTGCTCTCTTACTCTGCATAATTTATGAGGCTCTCCATCCCGAAGATCCATTACTCGCTCATCAGGCGACCCAGTTATAACGGGGAAGCCTGCACTGCAGATATGGTCAGCGTGCGGCTCATATATCAACATTTATGGAAACATCGTCCACTCATTCAGATGTTGAATGTGCAATCAGAGCCCACTAGCTCAGTCATAAAAATGACGTAGTACTGGACTGTGGCAAGTATTGTTATGTTAGTAACGTGGCTCTAGGAATTAAGGTCAGGATCAAGGATAACACCCAGATTTCTGGCGTGTGGTACTTCTCAGGGAGAGAACGAGGCTAAATGAGAACATATTTTTTGCTGCAGACTTTCAGCACTAATGGTTAAACTTGCTGGTATGATTTTGTTAAACTGAACTTGGTTTTGTCCTGGCTGAGCTGTAAAAAGTTGTAGTGTAGTCACAATACCAAAATTATGACTTTCATTGTGATATCTGCCTAAATATCTCCATTCTGATACTGAAGCAATACCACGGCAAAAACCTAAAACTGTGGAATGCGTTTTTACTCATTAAATTAATAAATATGCCTATGAAATAATTAAATATACTTTTTAAAAGAAAGAGCACAAAAAGTGCAGCTAGTCTATTGTGTGTCTTTAGCTGCAGACTGTTGCACGTCCCTTTCCAACACTTCCAATCCTTTGTTTAGCTTTCAGCATTTCATCCGTGTTTAGGCCAGCTACAAGCTACAGGTGGCTAACGTTACCTGCTGCCAAGGGTAGTGTTAACTAGCATCATGTGCATCGATGCCTCTGTTGCCTGTAACGCCCGTTTCAGAACACCAGAGGGCAGCTCAGGGATTTAAGTGGCCCTGAAATGAGGCACCGGAATCTGCTTTTTCGGTCTAGTAGATACCAGTCGTATACTAACCGTACTCCTAATGACAGAAGTAAGCAGAGGAACTGCGGCATGCGCTAGCTAGCCAGTTCTTGCCTCATTTGTGGCCTGCAAAAATGCTACTGTAGCTGTCAAATTTTGCAGAGACAAACCTTCAGTTATATATCCATAGAGTAAGCAGAGCACTTAATCAAATAGAGCAAATTATGGGAAATACAGCTCTTATTAAAACGCTGTTGTCTATGTCTATAATGATTTCAACCAGTTTTTTTATCACTTTTTGGATCTCTATGTGATAAGGATTGGTATAAGTGCATGTAATCAGTGTTGCTGTCATAACATAAGCTGTATTTCTGTAAAGGTAACATGTTCAAACTGAACAGCAGTGGACCCAGTATTGACCCATGAGTAGGGTTGGGTACCATTTGGATTTTTACGATTCCGATGCCGAACCAGTACTTTTAAAACGATTCTGTTTCCTAAACCGATTCTTGAAAAACTGAAAAATGACATCAAAGAAAGGCTCTTTTATGGAGTTTTAAAGTACTTAGGTTTAAGTCACCTAACACATAACTACAATAATTTAACAAATAACAGTTTTAACACTATTAACAAGTAACAACTAAATAAATGTTGAGTTGGTATGCTAACCAGCTTCAAACTGCAGAAAAATGACCATATTTGCTTCTCTGTCACGACAGACACCTCTCCTGACTTATGGGATGTCCTGCACAGGAGAAACCTCTCAGATGGAGTCCAAGAGGCCTGGACACACAGGGAGGAGTTAGAAAGGGCAGACTCCCCCACCACCAGGCTACAGGGTCTGGCAGACTCCCCCACCACCAGGCTACAGGGTCTGGCAGACTCCCCCACCACCGGGTCTGGCAGACTCCACCACCACCAAGCTACAGGTTCTGGCAGACTCCCCCACCACCGGGTCTGGCAGACTCCACCCCCCACCAGGCTACAGGGTCTGGCAGACTCCCCCACCACCAGGCTACAGGGTCTGGCAGACTCCCCCACCACCGGGTCTGGCAGACTCCCTCACCACCAGGCTACAGGGTCTGGCAGACTCCCCCACCACCGGGTCTGGCAGACTCCCTTACCACCAGGCTACAGGGTCTGGCAGACTCCCCCACCACCAGGCCTTGGGTCTTGTCCTGAATAATAGACTAGCAGAACAAGTGTAATATGTTGACTAGTGATCCCGGTCAGTGAACGGTTAATATGCTTTTACGTCTGTTTTGGTGAGCCCAGAGGGAAGATATGGCATTTTAAAGGTAGCCTACATTTACGGTAGCTAGCTACAGAGAAAGTGTGATATTTTTACGTCCGTTTCGGAGCGTGTACAAAAAGCCGTCTATCAGCAGTGATAACAGAGTGCATGTTGGGAGAATAGCTCGGACAGTCTGCTGCTGTCCGGAGCGACAGAGGGGAAATATTTCAGTCGGGACCGAAATGAGGAACCGAAATTTGCGTTTCAATCCGGTCCAAATACTACGGTTTGTGTAGGAAACCGTAGTACCCAACCCTACCCCTGAGGGACTCCATATTCAGATGCTAAGGAATGGCATTGCTATTGGGCAAAATATCATTCGTTCAAATCACTACATATTATTTACCCACACACTAAAAAGATCTCATTATAATACATGATCAGTGTTTTTGTAATATAATGGCCATGGAGATCATTTCAATTTGGTAAATGATTGGATTATGATGGTTTGTTCTCCCTTCCTACATTTAATTAACCTAAAAAAATAATCCTTTCGCTGGATAACCCCTCTGCAACACCTATCGTCTCTCTAGATCTGTGTTTAAACCAAGTATGGATCCAAAAAATGGGTCAGGCCGGTTGCCAGCTATTTGTATGTTTTAATGAGCTCAGGGCCAGCGAGTGAGATGATTTTCTTAAATGGATCCCAGGTTTCTCGAGGTTAAGAGCCTGTGTGCCTGAGCACTTTGCTTCGCAATGGAGTTAAGGCTCTAATAACACGCTCAATGGTACTTTGTCTTACATCTTAAAGCAGGAAACAAGGCAGATTAAGTGAAGTGGAAATATAAATGGAGTGGAAGTATGAAGTGATCTGAGGCACAGCGACACAGAGGGATATTTAAAGAAAATGCATCACCAGAATCCAGAAATATCTTTGCTATTGCCCAAAATAGTTTGCCCTCTTTCTTATTTTATTGCCAGCTGACGCTAGATAGATAAAGGGTCATATTTCTAACAATGCAAATAAGGAAGAAAATACATATTTTGAGTGCATATAATATTTTGAGTATATCTTTACTGAACTGGTATCTGTGGTAGGCATTATAATACTTTATATAATACTAAGAAACTGGTATTGTATCTGAAACCTAATTAATATCAAATCAGAAATAGCATCAACTCATCAGGACCTTGTGACTCAGAAGCTAATCAAAATCATTGGCGATACCGCAGCCAAATGGGCATCAGATAAGTGTCATGTCAAGTTTATTTCATCCATAAAAATGGATATTACCGCGCTCATACCCGCCTTAATGCACATTTATTTATTTTTTTAACCTTTATTTATACTCGAAGGGCATTAAGGTTTCCCTCATTTTCAATGACGACGAGTTTACATCAGTTTTTTGAGTATGACTACTCAAAAAACTGTTGCAATGACAAGTAAACAAAGCCAAAGCAAAACCAAACAGTTTAAAGATTAAACACCCAATATTTAAAACCAGTAGCAGATGGGAGTACCGCTCACCTCAGAGTATTATGTATGTGCTACAGGGCAGGGGTGTCAAACTCATTTTCACAACATTATCACTTCACGGGCCATACACGTCGGCTTTGACGTGCTTTTGTTACTGTATGTCACTTTTTCTAACATCTTGGTAGCTTTTTTCCTCATTTTTGTTGTTTTTGTTGCGACTTTTTTGGGGTCTTTCTCAGACATTTGTCACCTTTTTGTAAATGTGTTGCTTTTTCCAACATTTTTCTTCACTTTTTGTCGCATTTTTCTTGACATGAAGCCCTACGAAAGTCATCAAAAGAGTCCCTTAGCCATCACAGCAAATCAAGCAAAACAATGATTACATTTTTTCAACAATAACCTGTTTTCACAGCTTAATGAAATCTCTCTCTCTCTCTGTCTCTCTCTCTCTCTCTCTCTCTCTGTCTCTCTCTCTCTCTCTCTCTCTCTCTCTCTCTCTCTCTCTCTCTCTCTCTCTCTCTCTCTCTCTCTCTCTCTCTCTCTCTCTCTCTCTCTCTCTCTCTCTCTCTCTCTCTCTCTCTCTCTCTCTCTCTCTCTCTCTCTCTCTCTCTCTCTCTCTGCTTCTGGGGGAATTTCGAGTCTCAGAGTCGGCAAATGTGTGCCTTGACCAGCTGCCACTTCGCTTGTTTGAAAGCCATGATGTCTCTCTCTCTCATGGGGGGGCCAAATTCTCTGGGTGGGCAAAGCAGAGAAAGGGGAGGTAACCTTTCCCCTTATGACGTCATAAAGGGAAGATTCCTGATTGGCCCATCTGAGCTTTCATTTTCTCAAAGGCAGAGCAGGATACCCAGGGCTCGGTTTACACCTATCACCATTTCTAGCCACTGGGGGACCATAGGCAGGCTGGGGGAACTCATATTAATGTTGAAAAACCTAATGAAGTGAAATATTCATGCCTTTAAGAGGCGTTCACTTCTCAGTAAACCAACCAAAATTGGCCACGAACTTCATGATCCAATTGTCTTCTCTCCTTGCTATCAGCTGTCTTTTCAGGCAAACGTGCAACCCTCCTCCTTTTCCACCTCTGGTCATTGTCAACCATGGCAACCTGAGTCCCTTTACGGCAGACAGCTCCTTCGTTCGGTCTCCGGGTTCCTTCTCCACCATCACCAGTGTCTAGGCTCCATCAGGAGGAATATGTCTGGCTTCTCTACCCCTTTTAAAATATTTTCTACGATGGGGTCTAATCCCCAAAGACTCTGTACATTTCATATTATGCTTATGTACAATAAATCTTTGCATATCTGCAACAAAGTCTCTCCTGATTGAAATGGCTTCAAAAACAAACAAGTGCCAGTGGTAACTGCACCTCAAGGAAAAACAGGACCAGCCAACCTTACTATAGAGAACACAGTGATGTGTACCAGCCTGGTCGCACAGAAATCCGTGAAATGATCTTTAAACTGTTAACAGCTCATTACGTGGTGGTGGCACGGAATGTGTGAAAAATCTGTGTGGCCACCACGGAAAACAATGCCAATGTAAAGTCAATGAGAAGATGACGTAGCATTAAGAGCGACTACGGTAGGGAGTAGGAAAGCCCGAAATTCCGTGTAGGGAGGTTGGTTGGGGGGGTGGATGGGTCAAACAACACAGGACTTTCACCCAGGAGACTGGGGATCATGTCCCGCATGTCAAGTTTCCTAAAGTGGCTTTCTCCTTTTCCGTCCCGTTCTTCCGTGTCACGAAACCATAAGCCCACCCACGACCTTTTCCTTAACTTAAGAGGCCATGTTCATTTCATCACATAAAAAAAATACTGCCTCTACAACTCTCTTCCTACTAAGCAAAGGAAAGCTAGATTGGTTTCTGTATAGAAAGCCCAACCCAATACAGTACAGTACAGACTTAATATGTACTTTTATAGATTATCTATTTGGATCAAGCGTCAAGCCTCTACCATTTAATTATCATACCACACTGAAATAACTGTAAAGTGGGTAATTGATAAATGTATGGTATGTGTTAGAACATGGTCATCACCAATGTGTATATGCAATTTAATGTGCCAACACATTCTTGTTATATATGCTCCTGTAATACCCTTTAAACTGCAATTAGCGCCACACATTGACCTTCAGTAAAAGGTAATCCTTTTTCATGCAATGTGAACTCATTGCAGTTTGACTCTGGGAACATGGGGGAACAGAGACCTTTCTCTCTCAGGGGAAATGTGACGGGTAGAGGGAGGAAGGGCAGCCTCAAACAGAAGACTGTTGTTGAATAGGGATGTACCGATGCTGGGGATGTAACAGTATAAAAAGGGGAACTATGCAGTTTCTTTTAGCTTAATTTGCCTTAGCTGAACAGCTTCGGAGTCATTGGAATGGTTATATGACTTTTTTCGGGTTGAATGGTTGTCGTCTCGGTTCCCCGTAGAGCAGGGGTGTCAAACTCATTTTCCCAGAGGGCAACACTGGAAAAAGAGAATTACTCCAAGGGATATTTGTCACCTATTTGTAAATGTGTTGCTTTTTCCGACAGTTTTGTGCACTTTTTGTTGCATTTTTGTTAACATGAAGCCCTACAAAAGTCATCAAAAGAGTTCCTTAGCCATCATAGCAAATCTGCTTCTTCTCAGGGAATTTCAAAGTCGGCAATCTGCCATTTTCTGGTTTGAATGTCAGGTGAATGTCAGGTAATTGTCAGGTAATGTCAGGTAATTGCAGTTTAAAAGAGGACTGACGACAAGTAACGAAAGACAAATGACAATCCACCAACAACAGACACAGAAAGCACAGGGACTAAATACACAGAGTAATGAGGAAACAAGGGACAGGTGACACTAGGGCTGGGGAACAGGTGAAACACATCAGACAATCACAAGGACTAAATACACAGGGTAATGAGGAAACATTTGAAAAGTCTCAAAGAGCTGCACGATTAAAATCATTTAATCTTGTTTTTTTCCTGATTACTTTTCCTTTCTTCACTTTTTATTTTCTTTCCTTGTTTGATTGTTCCTTTCTTTTGTCCCATTTTTCATAGACTATATGTTTTTTATTCCTCTCTTCATGTTAGGTTTTGTTGAATAAGTGTAGGGAACCCGACACGCCGAGCCCCCTGAGGGGTTCCTTTGCATGTCCTTTTTTTAATAAATATCTCGTAAATGCATCATTGTTGTTGTTGTTATTTAAACATATGCTAAATAAATCAATTCATGAAGCGAATCGTGAGTATGATGTATGGTTACATCCCTACTGTGGAGCTTAAATAAAGTTTCTCATCTATCTCTCTACCTGGAGCAACGCTGCTGGCTTTGTGGATTTAGCTCACAGGCAGCACAATGCCGTGGTACAATACACACACATTTCTTCACAGATCACATTCCTGTGTGTGTGCATACAGAATGTGTGTGTGTGTGTGTGTGTGTGTGTCTGTGTGTGTGTTTGTGTGTGCCTCCAGCACTGAACATCCCATGTTGGATAAACAAGAAAGCACTGCTGCCAGAAAGAGTAAGACAGAGCTCAATCTGCAGTGTGGGAGGACAGAGACGATGCTGCGTGTGTGTGTGTGTGTGTGTGTGTGTGTGTGTGTGTGTGTGTGTGTGTGTGTGTGTGTGTGTGTGTGTGTGTGTGCGTGTGTGTGTGTCATGTCAATCAGCCTCATACTGTTGCTCTGAGCTGGTTAAGTGCCAGCATGCCACGTCCCTCTGGCCACTGCTTACTGCATGGGTGGATCAGTGTGTGCACATTTGGGGAGATTACTGTATATGTTTCCTTTTGAAGAATGTGGGTGATTCTGTGCGTGATCATAATGTGTAGGCTGCAGCGGCTCTTTTGATTCCCTCCAACAGGAGGGAAACGTCCCGTGGAGAGAAAGTGCAAGCCTGTAGCGTCTTAGCACAACAGAAAGCGAATGGACGATGGATGATTAAAGCCGAGATGACTTTGAAAGTTCTGTACAAGTGAAAACAAAGCTGGGGACTTTGTAATCAGATACTACTCCATTGGGCTGTGATAATGGGGCATGTTTCAACCAAACCAGGAAAGAAAATGCCTCTGCACTCAATTGGATAGACCTACAACCAATCAGAGCAACGGATAGACCTACAACCAATCAGAGCAACGGATAGACCTACAACCAATCAGAGCAACAGATAGACCTACAACCAATCAGAGCAACGGATAGACCTACAACCAATATAGACCTACAACCAATCAGAGCAACGGATAGACCTACAACCAATCAGAGCAACGGATAGACCTACAACCAATCAGAGCAACGGAGACAGACGTCACAGAAGCTGAAAGTCAAAGGCAGGCATCGACAGAGCAAAGGCAGAGACGGCAGTTACCGTGTCGTGCAATGTGCATACATACGTGATCGTGGTTCTCGGTTCCTCTTTTGAAATGAACGTGCTGCTGATATCTTCTATAACAGACGCGATGGCAGCCATCTTTGTGTCAACCCAAGCTCTCTTTGGTGACGTGGTTGATTACGTTGCTGTTGATCATCTGTCCATCATCATATAAAGCCCGCCATGACAATTAGATTGGTCCGAACTAGAGGATGGATACCCAACCCAACCCGAGCCTGGCCGGGTTCAGACAGATATTTAGAAATGATGTTGGGGTTCTGGTCGGGCTCGGTCACATCAGCATGATAAGGCATTGAACATTTTAAATGTAAAACAGCTGATTATGTAGGAGTGTCTGTGTTAACGTGAGCTTGTTGCCCCGTGTGAGCTGATGACCTCATCTGTTGACATTTCTGAATGTCTTCCTCCAGCTGCTTAATGAAAGCTTTCACACAAACAAACCTACATGTGTCATTATATGAGAACAACATGAGATGTTAACTGACGGGCTCGGACAGAAATATCTTAATGCCTGTCAGACGCGGGCCGGGCTCGGACAGATAAATGTGTCCCGATCCACACTCTAGTCCAAACAGCTCTGGTTGGAGCATAGTTGCTCCACAACGGATCAAGTCCAGACCGAACTTCCCGACCTCAAATGTTGTGAGTTGATGTCTCTCTCTCTCTCTCTCATGGGGGGGCCACATTCTCTGGGTGGGCAAAGCAGAGAAAGGGGAGGTAACCTTTCCCCTTATGACGTCATAAAGGGAAGACTCCTGATTGGCCCATCTGAGCTTTCATTTTCTCAAAGGCAGAGCAGGATACCCAGGGCTCGGTTTACACCTATCACCATTTCTAGCCAATGCGGGGGCCATAGGCAGGCTGGGGGAACTCATATTAATGTTAGAAAACCTCATAAAGTGACATTTTTATGCCATGTGACCTTTAAATGATGAAGAAGAAAGGAGACAAAAACTTGAAAAAGATGGTAGAAGGAAGGAAGGAAGGAAGGAATGAAGGAAGGCAAGAATAGGTTGACTTCTAGTTGTAGTGGTTCAATGTGTGACCCTGCAAAATCTCCAGTCTTTAACATTAGATGTGAGATGATGTCAGACTTTAGGCTGTTAAAAATCTGTTCAGAGTGTATTGTAGGCATAAGTGTGTGCATGGTTTTTCTTATTTGGCCCCACTGCAGGGTTTCAGACACATTCTCGATAATACATCACTGTTCTTGTAGCAGAACAGAGAGCGAGCATCAGAGCATCGAAGCATGAACATTGAGGAGTGCTTTGAGAAAGTTTGAGTGTGCCCGGAGGGAGCGAGTGGAAACAGGGAGAGCCAGAAATGTACTCAGCACATTTCGTATTTGGCTGATGTGTTTTTTGAGTAGAAGGGAAGGGTAAAACACTGACGGCTGTACAGGGCAGCGCTCCCCCTGCTGGGAAGCACGGGCAGCCCTTCTTTCTAATTAACAAGCACTTGACCTTCTTCAACAACAAACAAACTTCCCATTCATATTAGGTCCTCCTATTGCCTAGAAATCTAGACCACCCTAGCAGCAGCAAATGTAATCTGCAGCCAGGGTCGTCTAGCAACTCTCTGTTGAATGCAAGCTGGAAAAACCAAACTCTGGTCAGGCCAATCACATCGTGTATAGAGTGGGTGGGCGGGGCTTATGGCTGCTGCTGCTGCTGCTGGTGAACAGCATCTCTGGAAGACTTGGAGTTCAGCTTTTCTTTGAGAAAAGAACAAAGAACGGCCCTGAAGTCATTCTTAAAACCCTTGTGTTGTCTTCCCGTTGACCATGCAACTTTTTGTGTTTCTGTGCCAAAATTTTAACTTTTTGGACGTCTTTTTTGACACTTTTGTTGCTTTTCCATTGATGTTTTTGTCACTTTTTTCAACACTGTTTTTCTGCAGCTTTTGGCGTTTTTGTGTGTTTTTTCCTCCCATGTTTTTGAAGCATTTCCTGACATTTTTGTCACTTTCTTCAACGTTTTTTTTTTATAAATAATAAATGCTATGAAATTGAATAAAACTTGTTTCACCCAGGAGACCGGGGATGGCGTCCTGCGTGTTGCAGTTCCTTTCCGTGTTATTCTCTTCCTAAACACAACCGTCCCGGTGTTGTCGCCGCGTGGCGTTTCATTCCCCCGTTGTGGCGTTTCATGTCCCCCGTTGTGGCGTTTCATTCCCCCCGTTGTGGCGTTTCATTCCCCCTGTTGTGGCGTTTCATGTCCCCGTTGTGGCGTTTCATTCCCCCGTTGTGGCGTTTCATGTCCCCGTTGTGGCGTTGTGGCGTTGTGGCGTTACATTCCCCCGTTGTGGCGTTACATTCCCCCGTTGTGGCGTTACATTTCCCCGTTGTGGCGTTTCATGTCCCCGTTGTGGCGTTACATTCCCCCGTTGTGGCGTTTCATGTCCCCGTTGTGGCGTTACATTCCCCCCGTTGTGGCGTTTCATGTCCCCGTTGTGGCGTTACATTCCCCTGTTGTGGCGTTTCATGTCCCCGTTGTGGCGTTACATTCCCCCGTTGTGGCGTTACATTCCCCCGTTGTGGCGTTTCATTCCCCCGTTGTGGCGTTTCATTCCCCCGTTGTGGCGTCCCCCAGAGCGGCCCAGTATCATGGCAGTTAGTGAAATGGTCACGTTCGAAAATCGTGACCTGTACACGAATCAATGAATCAAAATAATGTGACTATTTCACGAACTGGCGTGAGACCGGGTTGTCTATCAACTAGCATTGCTCTGATTGGTTGTAGAGCTATCCTATTGCGTGCAGAGGGAATTTGAAGGACAACCGTTTATCCCGCCCCTCGGACTGAGCCCAGCCAATGGGGAGTTCTCAGACCCAACATCTGGATGTGGGTCAGACCCAGACCAACATCTGGATGTGGGGCTGACCCAGACCAACATATGGATGTGGGGCAGACCCAGACCAACATATGGATGTGGGGCTGACCCAGACCAACATCTGGATGTGGGGCTGACCCAGACCAACATCTGGATGTGGGGCTGGCTGGTCAGACTAAGTTCATCCTCTACTGCCAAGATCTTTAAGTCTCGTCTTAAAACCCATTTTTATTCTTTGGCGTATGATTTAGTTTAGGGACATTTGTATAGAAGTGTGTTGTATGAATGATGTTCATAGCGTCTATATTTGTATTCTCTTCCTTTGTTTTTATAACATAATATAACTTTGTACAGCACATTGTTCAGCCTAGGTTGGTTTTAAATGTGCTCTATAAAGAAATTGACTTGACTTGACAGAGCAGCTCAGACAAATGAGGTGGCCGAGCACACGGCGGCCATCTACAGCGGCCTCGCCTGCCGCGGCTTTGATGCTGATTTGAGCCAAGGATGAGGTAAGTGACACTGACATCTAGCTGCACGCAGGACGCAGACACACGCGACTCAACACTCAACACAAATAAACCCATCTGACTGAAGACCAGGAATGCAGCTAACGATTATTTTCACTTTTGATTAGGGATGCACCCAATCAAGATTTTTGGGGTTCTGCTGAATCCTGAATCCCCTGGTCGAGAGTCTGCTGAGTCCTCGTCCCGTCCTCAGTCCATGAACACAGTCAACACATTAATGAAGTCAACAGTGACTAGTCCTTCCTTTGCCGTACCTGAAGTTGCTGCATTCTGGCTGCTGTCTGTAGATTCCTTCATGCTCAGCTCGTATTCTTACGAGTACACCGTTTGACGAAAAGTTTTTCCTTTAACAACTTTTCATCTTTAAGGTGTTGAGATGGTACAGACCAAAAAAGTCCAATGGATGAAATCTCTAGGAGGAGTTCGTTAAAGTATAGCACCTTGACTTTTAGGCCTACTTCCTGTTGCCACTAGGGGGCGCTATGACTTTGAATCAATTTAGTCCGGTAAATGTCATCAGGGTTGGACTCTCATGAATCCTGAAAAGTTTCGAGCCAATTGGCCAATGTACACTCAAGTTACACCCACTTCCTGTTTCAATGGCGAAACGCACAAACTGGCCGCCCCGCCACGGCCACGCCCTATGACGAAAAGTTTTTCTTTTAATAACTTTTCATCTTTAACGTCTTAAGATGGTACAGACCAAGTTAGAAGTTGATCGGATGAAATCTCTCGGAGGAGTTTGTTAAAGTACGACGTGGAAATGGCCAAAATCACACTTATTTCAAACTTTCAATTCAAAATGGCGGACTTCCTGTTGGGTTTAGGTTATGGCTCCAATGACGTTTTACATACGTCTTGACATGATACATATGTGTTTCGTGAGTTTACGTTAAACGTACTGCAGGGGCTCAATTAATTTTAATTTTGCAGGGGGCGCTAACGAGCCACTTTTGAGCGCCTGTTCCTGAAACCCTTAAAATACGTAAATGTTCACCAGACTTGATGCGACCGCCAATGTTGGTGAGTTTTTAAGTATGTTAAGCCCCTCAAAAAGCCAATTAATTTCAGAATTCCTTCAGTTTCAATAGGGTCTTCGGGCCCTAACTAAACAATATAGACAGTGTAAACAGTGGGTCATTGGACCCACTGTTTACAAAAAAAAACCCTGGCGCAAAACTGTGACACGAGAGCTGGAACAGATGAAGCTGTCATGGGGAGAGAGAGGCCCAACATGCTGCCAGGGACCCAATGCAATGGAGAGTGCTCATTGAAGCCTTGACGAAGAGGAGTAAGTACAGTAAGTAATGTTCAGCAACCCGTTCTCATTCCGAACTCGTAAAATCAGGACGTTTGGACAGTGGCTGTCAGCGTCTGATGCGACGAAAAAGGCGTCTTTCAGCGTGTTTGTGTAACGCACCGGGGAGAGCAGCAGTTAGAGAGGATTTAGAGAGGAGTATGTAAGGAGGTTGGTTGGGGGGGTGGATGGATCAAACACAGGACTTTCACCAGGAGAGCGGGGTTCACGTCCTGCTTGTCACGTTTGCTATAGTCGCTTTTTACTTTCCTCCCGCGTGTCACAGAACCGTACGCCCACCCACGACCCTTTCCTTAACATAACTGCGTCAAAAGGGACGGAAATAGTCCCGACCAAGCACGTTTACTTATAGCGCTAAAGGGACGGCAAATAGTCCCGACCAAGCACGTTTACTTATAGCGCTAAAGGGACGGCAATAGTCCCGACCAAGCACGTTTACTTATAGCGCTAAAGGGACGGCAATAGTCCCGACCAAGCACGTTTACTTATAGCGCTAAAGGGACGTCAATAGTCCCGACCAAGCACGTTTACTTATAGCTCTAAAGGGACGTCAATAGTCCCGACCAAGCACGTTTACTTATAGCGCTAAAGGGACGTCAATAGTCCCGACCAAGCACGTTTACTTATAGCTCTAAAGGGACGTCAATAGTCCCGACCAAGCACGTTTACTTATAGCGCTAAAGGGACGTCAATAGTCCCGACCAAGCACGTTTACTTATAGCTCTAAAGGAGACTTTTAGCGTCAATAAGATCGACAAAGGCACCTGACCATGTTTCCATATTTTACGAGATGAGTGTGAGAATGTGTTGTGTTCAGGGGATATAAAAGGTAGAAGAACCGAGTCAACGTGGGGATGAGCACAGCAGGAGCCGGAGTTACAGGAGTCAACGGGCTCGTATGATATGACCAACACATTCTCACACTCATCTCGTAAAATATGGAAACTTGGTCAGGTGCCTTTGTCCTTCTTATTGACACTAAAAGTCTCCTTTAGCGCTTAAAATAAATGTGCTTGGTCGGGACTATTGTCGTCCCTTTAGCGCTATAAGTAAACGTGCTTGGTCGGGACTATTGCCGTCCCTTTAGAGCTATAAGTAAACCTGCTTGGTCGGGACTATTGCCGTCCCTTTAGAGCTATAAGTAAACGTGCTTGGTCGGGACTATTGACGTCCCTTTAGAGCTATAAGTAAACGTGCTTGGTTGGGACTATTGCCGTCTCTTTTGACGCAGTTATGTTAAGGAAAAGGTCGTGGGTGGGCGTACGGTTCTGTGACACACGGGAGGAAAGAAAAAAGCAACAAGCAGGACGTGAACCCCACTCTCCTGGGTGAAAGTCCTGTGCTTATATATTTATATTCAGACAGGAAATGGAGATGTTAAGTTAAATCTTTTTAAAGTTGGGCGGATCACTGACTCATTAGCAGCCTGGAGCAGATCTTCCCTTCTCTCTGGTGAACTAACAGTCATTAATGGTACATGATTTTACATCTCAAAGGCTTTTTAAGCTCGCTGACTTCAAAGAGACGAGGCTTTGATGTAACGTGCACGCAGGAAGTGTGAAGACTGTTACAGGATTATGAACCACGCAGCATTACTTTTATATATCCTAATGACTAAGGATAGGAAATTAAATTGAATAGATAATAAACTGGGTAAAAAAAATTGGTTTGTCACAGTTCACAGAATAATCCGTATTTAATATTAATTTGCTGTTTCTCTTTTTCATTTTTATTTCATTTTCTTCTGCTTTTGTTTCTACAAACAGGGTTAGGAACTAAAGTACGAAGCAGTGGGAAATCTTTTTAGTTAAATGAAATGAAATTAAAACTTAAATACAAAAGCTGAAAGCTGAAACTATATTATCTGGATGGATGATGGATGGATGGATGGATGGATGGATGATGGATGGATGGATGGATGGATGATGGATGGATGGATGGATAGATGGTGGATGGATGGATGGGTGAAATGATGGTGGATGGATGGATGGATGGATAGATGGTGGATGGATGGATGGATGATGGGTGGATGGATGGATGGATGATGGATGGATGGATGGATGGATAGATGGTGGATGGATGGATGGATGGTGGATGGATGGATGATGGATGGATGGTGGATGGATGGATGGATGGTGGATGGGTGGATGGGTGGGTGGATGGGTGGATGGATGGATGGGTGGATGGATGGTGGATGGATGGGTGGTTGGATGGATGGGTGGATGGATGGATGGTGGATGGATGGATGGATGGATGGATGGATGGATGGATGGATGGTGGATGGATGGATGGGATGGATGGATGGTGGATGGATGGATGGATGGTGGATGGATGGATGGATGGATAGATGGTGGATGGATGGATGGGTGGATGGATGGTGGATGGATGGATGGATGGATGGTGGATGGATGGATGGATGGATGATGGATGGATGGATGGATGGATGGTGGATGGATGGATGGGTGGATGGATGGTGGATGGATGGATGGATGGATGGTGGATGGATGGGTGGGTGGATGGATGGATGGATGGGTGGATGGATGGATGGATGGATGGATGGATGGATGGATGGTGGATGGATGGAGGGATGGATGGATGGTGGATGGATGGATGGATGGATGGATGATGGATGGATGGATGGATGGATGGTGGATGGATGGATGGTGGATGGTGGATGGATGGATGGATGGATGGATGGATGGATGATGGAGGGATGGATGGATGGTGGATGGATGGATGGTTGGATGGATGGATGGTGGATGGATGGATGGTGGATGGATGGACAATTTGTGTAGCACAAGTAGACACAGTTGCTGTTTTCCATCAGATCATTTATAGATCTCAGCTTCATTTCACAGTGAAAGAAAGAAAGAAAGAAAGAAAGAAAGAAAGAAAGAAAGAAAGAAAGAAAAGAGACTGAGTGTAGGTTCTTCTTCTAAATATTGGGGGGGGGAACACATCTCCTGCATCCCCCCGAAATCTATGCCTATGGCACGTAACTACATACTCATATTACACCTGTACCTGACAAAACAACAACAAATATATGAAAACTGAAACTAAACCTTTCAGATAAACTGACACCAAACTCGCTCTGAAAACTACCTGAAATGAAATCAGAAGTCAAAACTAATTGAACATTCAAAACTTGTATAACCTTTTCACCACAGGTATGAAAACATGATTCAACGGGTGGAGCTCCAGAACGCTGTCCTGCCTGCACCGCGTGAAGGAAGGTCATGTGAGGAATGGGAGCTATGTATCTCCAGCTGTCTCTCTCTTCCACTCCGTCTCTCCGAACTGAGACCGGGAGCCTCGCCTTGCGGGGTCCAAATGTTCCACCAAAACCAGTTCCTTCCTGAGACTATTTAGCAGAGCCACCGTCGCTGCGACCAGAGCTTAGCCCCGCCCAAGACCGTTGTGATTGGTTTAAAGAAATGCAAAAAAAAAAATCTCCCTGACCTGAATGCATCTGTGGTGTAGCCAGACCTTCCTCCGCAATGCTGTGGAGATAGATCCAGCAATGTGAGAGACTAAGGCCTCCTGCACACTGGCTGCGTGGCGTGTCCGTGGTATTTTGGGCTCCCATGTTAACAGGTTAGAGCGTGCACACTGTCTGCGTGACACGCACGTCTCAGGCACTAGAAATAGAAATAGGACGGACGCTTATTTTTCACGCGACACTCAAGCGTGTTGGAAGCATTTCCAGGTAACATAGAATAGGAAA
>NC_135869.1:28804073-28806573 GCF_031162955.1 Sander vitreus | reverse complement strand
GTTTACTTACATTCCTTCTATGGAGCTGCAACCATTAGTCGACTAATCTATTAGTATAACATAATGTATTAGTATAATATAATCTCATAGATTAGTCCTTTTCGTGTGCTCACGTGAACGTTTTGTGTGAGCACATGAATCTAAACTTTAAATTAGTTTTCATGTGTGCCGACAACGCGTGCTTTGAAACCCATTTCGTGCTGTTATGAACGGTGCCGGTGCTATGATGAAGGAGATGACGCTTCAATGTCGCTGCACTGTCGTCACCGTGTAGAGCCCGCCTCAACGGTTATGATTGGTGTAGAGCCCGCCTCAACGGTTGTGATTGGCGTAGAGCCCGCCTCAACGGTTGTGATTGGTGTAGAGCCCGCCTCAACGGTTGTGATTGGCGTAGAGCCTGCCTCAACGGTTGTGATTGGTGTAGAGCCCGCCTCAACGGTTGTGATTGGCGTAGAGCCCGCCTCAACGGTTGTGATTGGCGTAGAGCCCGCCTCAACGGTTGTGATTGGTGTAGAGCCCGCCTCAACGGTTGTGATTGGTGTAGAGCCCGCCTCAACGGTTGTGATTGGTGTAGAGCCCGCCTCAACGGTTGTGATTGGTGTAAAGCCCGCCTCAACGGTTGTGATTGGCGTAAAGCCCCCCTCAACGGTTGTGATTGGTGTAAAGCCCCCCTCAACGGTTGTGATTGGTGTAAAGCCCGCCTCAACTGTTGTGATTGGCGTGAGCTCGCCTCAACGGTTGTGATTGGTGAGCCCTCTCAACGGTTGTGATTGGCGTAGAGCCCGCCTCAAACGTTGTGATTGGCGTAGAGCCCGCCTCAAACGTTGTGATTGGCGTAGAGCCCGCCTCAACCGTTGTGATTGGCGTAGAGCCCGCCTCAAACGTTGTGATTGGCGTAGAGCCCGCCTCAACGGTTGTGATTGGCGTAGAGCCCGCCTCAACGGTTGTGATTGGTGTAGAGCCCGCCTCAACGGTTGTGATTGGTGTAAAGCCCCCCTCAACGGTTGTGATTGGTGTAAAGCCCGCCTCAACGGTTGTGATTGGTGTAAAGCCCCCCTCAACGGTTGTGATTGGTGTAGAGCCCGCCTCAACGGTTGTGATTGGTGTAGAGCCCGCTCAACGGTTGTGATTGGTGCCTCGATTTGGAAAAACTGGAAATGGGCTTGAATGGGTTCTTGGCCAGACGGACTTGCAGAGCAAATCTCAAATTTGCCGGAATCGCCTCTGGTTGGACTTTGTGCTGAATCTAATTTACTCACATGATCAGGTTGTTTTCAGTTAAAGGAGCTTGTTGCATGTGATGTGCAGACATCTCACTGATTTCGTTCACCAAAATCAGAAGTCCCTCGTTACTATGTCAACCGATCCTACAGCAAGGAAGACATTTAACTATGACTCTGGCTGCTCCAGCGTTGAACAGAGAAACTGCAAGAGGGGAAGTGATGATGACAGGGAAGGAGAGAGAGGACATTGTTTTGGGACATGGGGATTTGGGATTGGCTGCTTCACTGTTCCCTGCAGGACATGCACACACATTATCTGTGATCCCCAGCGCTGCATCATTCTCACTGTAACAGCCTCCCACGCAGACACTGTGCAACACATTACTGCTTTCTCCAACCTCCCGTTGCCTCGGGGCAAGTGCGTTTGCCAGCAGCAGGGACAGACCCTCCCCGCTGCAGCTCAGTGATTTTAGCCTGAATAAACAGCTTTTTTAAAATCTTTGTGACGGCTAAATGTGAGGCAGAATTAGTCACTTTTTTACTACTTAATCCCAAAGTAGATGATGTCTATTTGTCTTCTCCTGACCCCACCCAGAAGTTGATGCATGGCCTGCATAAGTGAAGCCAAAACATTGGGATCGCCAAACTAAACAATCAAAGTACACTCTGAGAAAGAAATCCGTAAAATAACAGAAAAAGGTCTGCCAGCTGATTACTTTGCCCGTTTTTTGTGTGTAGTGTTAAGAAAACCCAAGAGACGTGTTCGTTGATCTCTGAGGAAGGATCAGAGGCTTGGGTCCAATTGAAGATTAAACAAAAGATTTAATAAAACAGAATGATGAACATGACATGACAAAAAGCAAATGTTACACTGCAGCTGACAGTGGACTGAAAACATGCATCAATCAGTCCCGAATCTTTCTCAGGATCACCCATTTATTCCCTGCACCTGGGGGGCGATTCATTCCACACGTGTATTAAACCCATTCCCATTGGCCGTCGTTGGCATAATGATGTGTTGGGCGCATCTCATTGGCTTTCTTAATTTCCTTAGGTGAGATGGCCATACCTCTAACATGCACACTGGGGATTGTTCCTGGACACAGATCAAAGAATATCATGTGGGAGTCAATTCCATTCAATCTTACAGAGATAAGCATTTATATTGTCCTAATCAAGTCTGTGACAGCAGGGAGTGGCTCCCAAAAGGCTGGGAGAGAAATTACCTTTCCTGTCAGGACAATAACGGTGTTTCGCTTGGTGTTCCACACAGTGAA
>NC_135869.1:28789073-28799073 GCF_031162955.1 Sander vitreus | reverse complement strand
CGTGAGCAACCTGTCTGAAAGTTGGAAGTCTTCTGGTAGCTGTGCCAAGAGAAATCTCAATCATTCCCAATCTAGCAGAGACGGAGAGCGTAGGTATATGTAAGGAGATAACATAGACACAGGATCATTATTGATCACTAAAATGATAGTTAACATTAGTCATTACACTTAAACAGCTGATGGAAGTCCAAACTGCCTGAGAGCTTCTCCTGTACTATACGGTAACTCCTCTACTATGAGACAGGAAGTCTCGTGGTTATGACCCAATCGTTAGCCTATTGTTATAAAAACGTCTGCTACGGAGCCATAACGTGAGCTACAAGGTAATGGAGCCTTTTATACATTGTCGTGTTTCTTTAGAAATAAACAACGGACAAATAGAGTCTTTAAACGCTTCAGATGTAAAGTTATTCTCTGTCAAAGTGACGTCAAAATGAATGGCAGTCAATGGGATGCTAACGGGATGCTAACGGGATGCTAACGGGAGGTGATGGCTTGGTAGCATCAACATGGCTCCATAGGAGCTACGTGTTCCGGGGAGAGAGGCTGACCCCCTTGGTCCACAAAGGACCGCCTTCCTGTATTTACTTCCTTGCTCCCGCCCCCCAGACACATTCGACCAATAAGAGGAGAGAACGTTCTTGTGTGTTGTTGTGTTTGTAATGACGCATTTTGCTACGCTGGGGTTTTTCCAGGTGTGAAACCAAACCAAACCAAACCAAACCAAACCGAGGCCAAATCGCTCCACGTTCACACACTCACCAACTGATTCGGACCAAAACAAACGAACTGCAGGTGTGAAATCGCCCGTAGTCGTCATTAGCTCACCATCAGCTTCCTTCTTTTCTTTGTCACTCTGAAGACTGTGCCGGCGCTGAATCTATTCTCTCTTTGACAGATGATAATTTGCCAGAACTAAGTCTTTGCATGAAGTATAATCATTTAAATTAGGGTGACAGAATGGAGCCGTGGCGGAGAAACAGCTGCACGTTGACTGTGATGTGACTCATTCTGACAAACACAAGTTGGGAGTGAGCAGGGTGTTGGAGTCAGAGGAACAGCTGACTCTGACGTACGGCAGAAAGCATTCGGCGCCCCGCTGACTTCAGTATGGCCGTTGCAACACAGTTGGATATTTCCAGTGATGGATGAAGTATTCAGATGAATACTAATACCAGACTGTAGTAATACTCTGTTACGAGTAAAAGTCCTGCAGAGAAAATGTTACTTCAGTAAAATTCTGTAAATATCATCAGGAAATATAAAGTATTAAAAGATACACACACACACACACACACACACACACACACACACACACACACACACAGACACACACACACACACACACACACACACACATAAACACACACACACACAGACAGACAGCCACACACACAGACGCACAGACAGACAGACACACACACACACACACACACACACACACACACAGACACACACACATACACAGACACACACACAGACGCACAGACACACACACACACACACATACAAAGACACAGACACACAGACACACACACACACACACACACACACACACACACACACACACACACACACACACACACACACACACACACACACACACACACACACACACACACACACACACACACACACACACACACACACACACACACACATGCAAAACAAGTTCCTTCCTGAGTATATTTAGCAGAGGCACCGTAGCTCCGTCCGGAGCTTAGCCCCGCCCAAGACAATTGTGATTGGTTTAAAGAAATGCCAATAAACCAGAATGCTGTGTCTTACTTGAAAACATACAGTACAACATATACGTTTTCTTTTTCAGTGAATAAAGCGGCCGAGGCACCTACAGATGACACAAAGGATGTCTTATGAATGTGGGCAAGAAGGCCGATCAGGTAAGGACCAGGAAGAGACTTTGTTGTAGGCTGTGTAAGCTGTAGTGCGTAACTTTTTGATTTTAAAGCCGCAGCAGGTAAGTCTTCTTAAACTCCCTTTCTGTCATATCTGCTGAAACTGACCCGATGTTCCAGTAGAACTACAGGAAGCAGGTCATTAAAATAATCAGCTCCTCTGGCTCCACCTACAGCCTGGAGAGAGATTTACAACAATCCACAGCTCCCTGTTCAGATGGACCAATCAGGGCCAGGGGGGTGTCTAACTGTTCAGATGGACCAATCAGGGCCAGGGGGGTGTCTAACTGTTCAGATGCACCAATCAGGGTCAGGGGGGAGTGTCTAACTGTTCAGATGGACCAATCAGGGCCAGGGGAGGTGTCTAACTATTCAGATGCACCAATCAGGGCCAGGGGGGTGTCTAACTGTTCAGATGCACCAATCAGGGCCAGGGAGGTGTCTAACTGTTCAGATGCACCAATCAGGGCCAGGGAGGTGTCTAACTGTTCAGATGCACCAATCAGGGCCAGGGAGGTGTCTAACTGTTCAGATGCACCAATCAGGGCCAAGGGGGGTGTCTAACTGCATGTCAATCACTGCTCATGCACACGTATTCATTCTCCCTTGTGGGGGGAGGGGCTTAGGAGACCGTTTTGGGCTTTAGCAGAAAGGGGGGAGGGGCTGAGAATGTGTTGATGTCCACATGTTTTGGCTAAGTCCTGGATCTTCACAATCCGACCTCCAGCACCTTTAAAGACGTTTCATTCAAACATTTTCATCGTGTTTTCTCCTTTTTTGTCAAATTCAGAAATGATATTGAGCTGAAATGTGCCTTCTGCGACTCACATACTGAAACTATTGTCCATCTGTTCTGGAGATGTAAACATACCCACAAACTGTGGCAAGATATGTGTGGATTTGTCTAATATTTAATATGTTTGTTAGTGTATGTGCACCAAGTGTAACTTATTGTGGCAATAAAGCCTTTCTTTCAGAATCCTACCTACAGCACGCTGAAATATAGACGTTTCTTTCGCCATGCAAAGTCTCTGTGAAAAGTCTTTCTGGGCCATGGGGTGCAGTACCACCCTTATCCACTAAGCCCATGGTGGCTTTTAGACATGAAGCTCTTCCTGGGGGCTTGGTGTTTACACAGTAGACTATATAAGAGACATGTTCGCAATGAGAAGTCTGCCCTCTCATTGGCTACTGCTCTCCAAAAGTTGACTGCGGGCAGAGCGGTGAACATCCGGGCACTTTCGCCACCGTCACCTAACTTCAGTCATGCCGCTGTTCTCATGGAGAACTAATTAAATCGCTCCGCTCAGCCGTTATTTCAGCTGCCTGAGGAAACCCGGCGTTATTGTTAGGGATGCAACGAATCCAGGATTCGGCTTCAGAGTCGGCTGAATATTGGGCTTTTTTCTCTCTGGCGAGGTCGGTGACTCGAGTCTGGTCGGTGTGTCCATGCCGTCGTCCGTTGGAGGAGCTGTCGGCCTTCATTTGGGCCGACCTGACTTGTTGAGTCGGAGGGCAGGCAGTCGGACTCAATGACCCATCTGATTGGTGGAGAGCTAACCAGGAAACGGGGAGCAGGATGAGCGTGACTAGAGTCTCTCAACATCTGATGAAGATCTTTTAAACTGTGTTTGTTGATCTGAAATGAAGACAGATTCAGCAACTGCACGGCCGGAGTCAAACCAGACCCACGTGACGCCTTCGTCCAATCAGCTGCTGGTTTTCATTTTTTGGGCGACAATCCAGATTAGTGCAGCCTGCTGTTATGGAGACGTATTACGTCTCGTCTCTTCGGTGTTCTGAGGAACTTTTTGGACCGACTCGGGGAGACTGATCAGTCCCGCTGGCTTTACTGCTGACGGGCTTTAGAATTTTTCCCAGCGAACCGAACCCTACGCTTGCACTATGCGCGCTACGCTGGTCGCCGTAATGACTTATTATTGCTTGATTTGCTAAATGCTATGATGGCTAAGGAACTCTTGATGACTTTTGTAGGGCTTCATGTCAACAAAAATAAGACAAAAAGCAACACATTTACAACAAGATGACAAATGTCTGAGAAAGCCCCAAAAACGAGGAAAAAAGCTACCACAATGTTAAAGAACGTGACATGCAGTAACAAAAGCACGTCAATAACCTCTCCATGTCTGGCCCTTGGAGTGATTCTCTTTCTCCAGTGTGGCCCTCTGGGAAAATGAGTTTGACCCCCCTGGTGTACAAGGACACGTTTTTGTCGTTTGGTTCGTGTTGGTGAGGAGGATTTTTAAAGTAACGTATTTAAATGGGAAGCATGTTTCATGATCACAGCACGACTACGGTAGCGAGTAGTATGAAAGCCCGAAAATCCACCCTAACCCCCTAACCCTAACCCCCCTAATCCCCCCAACCCTAACCCTAACCCCCTAACCCCCTAATCCCCCTAACCCTAACCCCTAACCCCTAACCCTTTTTCAACCACGTTGTCGTTGGACGCGTGGGGAGGTGTGTGGGATCCGTACTACCCTAACCCCCTAACCCCCCCACACCTAACCCACTAACCCCCTAACCCCTTAACCCCCCTAACCTTAACCCTAACCCAACCTCCTGATAGTGCTGACCAGGACGAATACATTACGTTCTCAGCATCACGAAATAAACAAGATAATCGTGTCCGTGTACATGAATCAATAGATTAAAAAAACGGGACCATTTCACGAACTGCTGAGACCGTGTTGGAGGATGGGAGGAGGATTTGGTATTCTGTTTCGGATTCAGCAGAATCTTAACCAATGGATTCGGTATTTGGCCGAACCCCAAAAAATCTGGATTCAGTGCATCCCTAGTTATTGTATATTTTTCCTCTCTGTTCTGTCTCTTAAATTGCAGTCCTGGGAATGTTGGCAGTGCAGGTGGAGAGAGACCCGAAGACTGGAGCCACCTCTGTCAGGTCAGTGGCCCCCGTGTCCATGCCAACGGGCGCGCCAATGGCCGCCACCGTCTACGACGACGGCAGGAAGAGCATCCGCGCTGTCGGGGGCTCGGGGAGCCAACCCTCGAGCGAAGAGCTCGGCCAGATCCTGAGCATCGTCGACGGGGTCGGGATGAAAGCGCTGCTGGACGAAGTCACGGTCACGCCAAACGCCGCAGAGACAAAGATGGAGAAGGTAGACGGCGTCAGACATCCAGAGGGAAACGTCTCGTCTTTTTCTACCCGCCAAGCCACGGCGAAGGAAGACAGATCGGAGCTGGACAGTTCTGGAAGTTATGACTTGGAAGACGGGCTGGGGATTCAGGACTGTGCTGTAAATGTAAGTAAGCCTGCACAATATCTACTGGATCAGTAGAAAACTGCCCTTTAAAATGTGATTGTTATTTCTGGTTTAGTGCTCTAACTGCTGCCTTTTATATTCAATTTAAAAGGAACACGCCGACTTATTGGGACTTTGTCTTATTCCCCGTATCTCCCAGAGTTAGATAAGTCCAGACATACCCTTCTCATCTCTCATCTCTGATGCATCCACCACTAGCCTAGCTTAGCACAGATCCTGGAGGTAACTGGCTCCATCTAGCCTAGCTTAGCACAGATCCTGGAGGTAACTGGCTCCATCTAGCCTAGCTTAGCACAGATCCTGGAGGTAACTGGCTCCATCTAGCCTAGCTTAGCACAGATCCTGGAGGTAACTGGCTCCATCTAGCCTAGCTTAGCACAGATCCTGGAGGTAACCGGCTCCATCTAGCCTAGCTTAGCACAGATCCTGGAGGTAACTGGCTCCATCTAGCCTAGCTTAGCACAGATCCTGGAGGTAACCGGCTCCATCTAGCCTAGCTTAGCACAGATCCTGGAGGTAACCCGGCTCCATCTAGCCTAGCTTAGCACAGATCCTGGAGGTAACTGGCTCCATCTAGCCTAGCTTAGCACAGATCCTGGAGGTAACCGGCTCCATCTAGCCTAGCTTAGCACAGATCCTGGAGGTAACTGGCTCCATCTAGCCTAGCTTAGCACAGATCCTGGAGGTAACTGGCTCCATCTAGCCTAGCTTAGCACAGATCCTGGAGGTAACTGGCTCCAGCTAGCCTAGCTTAGCACAGATCCTAGAGGTAACCGGCTCCATCTGTCCTACTGCTCCCAATAAGTGACTAAATAACGTCAACATGTTCCTATTTACATGTTGTGATTTGTATAGTCACAGCGTGTACAAATAACAAGGTCACATGACACACAGCCATCTTCTAACCGTATATAAACTGGGAACTATATTCTCAGAAGGTGAAGCACTGCTACTTCTGCTACTTGGGCGGAGTGATATTACTCCAACTCTGAGCGACCTCTCTGCTCCTCACCACGGGCTGCTCAGGTGCTGCGAGCAAATCACAAAGCAAATTCTTTCTCTGTCTCTTTCTGTCTCTTTCTGTCTCTTTCTGTCTCTGTCTCGTTCTGTCTCTGACTCTTTCTGTCGTTCTGTCTCTGTCTCTTTCTGTCTCTTTCTGTCTCTGTCTCTGTCTCGTTCTGTCTCTGACTCTTTCTGTCGTTCTGTCTCTGTCTCTTTCTGTCTCTTTCTGTCTCTGTCTCTGTCTCGTTCTGTCTCTTTCTGTCTCTGTCTCTTTCTGTCTTTCTGTCTCTTTCTGTCTTTCTGTCTCTTTCTGTCTCTGTCTCTCAGGACAGAAGCATGACGACGCTCAGAGACGTTGCAGGAGAAGTTGATAACGTGGAGGATCTGAGTTTGGACGAAGGCCCGGTCACTCTGGTCTTCCTGGGATACACCGACGGTGAGGGAGGGGGACGGCCGAGACGACGACGAAGGCATGCTCACAGCGGAGCGAGTGATTATCACCGACGAAGGAGAAGAACACGTCGTAGGACCTGAAACTTCACCTGAGACCGGGAGGAAAGAGTCCCGAGAGTTTCAGGACGTTCCCCTGGATGGAAACGGGGCAGGAGTCAAAGTCCCGGCAGAGGAAGGGGATCGTTCATCTCCGCCCACTAAAGCAGACGGAGACGCTGCTAACAAACGCAAAACCTGCCAGTGTTGTTCCGTCATGTAAAGGCTCTGACACACCAACCAGACGGCCGACCGCCGGCAGAAAAAGCCAGTCGGACTGATCAGTCTCCCCGAGGTCCAAAAAGTGTCCTTCATGCTCAGCTCGTATTCTTCCAGATGTTTCATACCAGATGTTGTAACAGCGGTGATGTTGTGTATTGTTTAGGGTCCTCGCCACCACCAGACTAATCAGCATTGCAGATTGAACATGTAGCTGGACTTGAATGGCCTTCTTTTGACTGAAAGTACTGCCAAACAACCCTTTTTCTGCTCACCAGTTCCATTTCCACTTCCTCTCAGCCTGCTGCATTGAAGCTCCACCTACGTAAACACCTTCCTGTAATCAACGGCGCCGTCATTACGGCGACCAGCGTAGCGCGGAGTGGAAGCGTAGGGTTTGGTTCGCCTGGAAAAAATTTTAAAGCCTCTGACACACCAACCAGACGGCCGACCGTCAGCAGTAAAGCCAATCAGACTGATCAGTCTCCCCAGGTCCAAAAAGTACCTCAGAACACACCGAAGAGACGCTGACTTGAGCGTCTGTTCTGCACGTGCGCGAGACGTAATACGTCTCCATAACAGCAGGCGGCGCTAATCTGTATTGTCGCCCAAAAATGTAAAACCAGCAGCTGATGACGAACGCGTCACGTGGGTCTGGCTGCTCCCCGACCATCATGGCGTCTCGTTCAGAATACGATCTCATATTGTCCTAAAATAGTTCACCGTAACGTGTTTCTGGAAACATCTGAAGAGAGAAACAGGCCGTGCAGCTGCTGAATCTGTCTTCATTTCAGATCAACATCATCATCATACATCAGATTTTGAGTGGCGTTCGTCGCACTCATCCGCTCGTCATTTCCAGTAAGTGTTTTAACATGAGTGCACTGATTCGCTAGTCCAGGGCTAGCTCTCCACCAATCAGATGGCTCATTGAGTCCGACTGCCCATTGGTCGATTCAACAAGTCAGGTCGGTCTAAATTAAAGCCGACGGACGACGGCACGAACACACCGAACAGACTCGAGTCAGCGACCTCGCCAGACTGTCAGACGGCCGATCATCGGGTTGGTGTGTTAAGAAAGATACTCCCACATCAGCCTTTATTGTAATATTTGTAGTATTTGTGTTTTCTGTTAGACATTAATCAGTTAGTTGAGTCAACCATAGGCGTAATTCACGGTGGGAAATAATCCATTCTGGGCTTTTTTTTATGTTTTTGATGCATTTTTCAGTGTTTTTATTGCTTTTTTCGAGGTATTTTTTGGACACTTTCTCAATGTTATTAATGCATCTTTCTGAGTTTTTTCCAAAGTTTTCGCGCTTTTTTCAACGTCTTTGTTCAAGGTTTTTGTCGCATTTTTTGAGGGTTTTTTTTCTACAATTTCTTTCGATGGTTTGTCGCTTTTCTGGAAACATGCAGACTTGTCCCCGTTCTCATTGACTTCACATCGGCATTGTTTTCCGTGCCACCACCACGTAATGCGCTGTTAACAAGTTCATGATCATTTCACGGATTTCTGTGAGACCAGGCTGCATGATTAGACCATCAAACACTGTTGGGATGCAGTTTGGATCCTTTACACTTCTAAAATGGGAGGAATTTTCTTTACTTTTATTACTTTAACTACATTTTCCTGATGATACTTACAGATTTTTACTATAGAACATTTTCACTGCAGGACTTTAACTTGTAGCATAGTATGTTTACAGTTTGGTATTAGTACTTTCATTGCAGTAAAGGATCTACAATAAAGGACACATTTAATCTGCTGTCGGTGTTTACAGCAGCTCTGACAGTTCTTCAAATCCTCTTCCTCCCTCTGGTGGACGAAGCCAAGAGTTTCACCCTAACCCTCCTGCAGACACTACAAACACAAACATTAAACTCCATTCTCTGAACCAAATGCTCAGTGGCCTAAACCCATTTGGCAAAAAACACATTCTCACTTGCTAAAACACACATGTGATGCACTTGTGTTAACACGGGCGGCAAAAGAGTTAAACACAACCATATAGGCGCCGATACAGTGGTTCCTCCGGAGCTCGAGCACCACCCGTGTGCCAGCCTGCCAGTAGGCTCCATTCATTTAGAAGTAAACATTGCAGTTGGTGTTAAGTGGAGCGTCTGTCATAGTGTGATTGGTTATGTCGCTGTCAGTGCCCTGCTCCATATCCTATCCACCAATCACAGCGTCTCTCGGATGAAGACCCCCACCCATCCCCCTCACTATACAGAGCGTGCATGTGCATTAGGTAATCAGAGTGAGACTAACATGGACAGATTTGTTATTAACCGTCCAACTTTTTGTTTTTCTGGGTCAAAAGCTTTAAGTTTTTCAACGTTTTGCTCGTCTTTTTCAACACTTTTCCTGCTTTTCCCTCGATTTACAGTTTATTTAGTTCATAAAATTGAATAAAACAAAAGATGCAATGAAAGTAGTGAGCTGATCATTTATTTTACTTGTGAAGAGCGTTGTAGGGAACCATCCACGTACGTTTTTTTGTGGTTGAGCAGTGCAGAGAGATCCACCAGGGCCACGAAGCTGATCACGGTCACGTGTCAGTTCAACATCTCCAGTCCTCTCTGTATCTGTGAGGAGTGGTCCTGTCCTGAGCTGAAAGCCTACTTTAGGGCTTCATTATCGCGTTAATAGGCGTGTGTGTTCATGTCGGCCGCTGTCCATTTCCTAAGGTTCTGAAATGCAAACATTTTTTGACTACTTTCTTTTTTAAGCCTTGTGTTGTCGTCTCGTAGACCGTAGCAACTTTTGGTTTTTCTGGGGTTTTTTTCTGCATTTTTGAAGCTTTTCCTGACATGTTTCTCACTTTCTTTTTTCAACGTTTTTTTTTTTATGTTTTTGTCGAATATTTTCAACATTCTTCTACATTTTCTTTTTTCAAATGCTATGAAATTGAATAAAACACCTACATTCAATGAAAATAGTGAAGTGATCAGTTATTTAACTTGTGCAGAGCGCTGTAGGGAACCATAGTTTGACCTCACAAGCGTTAAAGGTCGTGCGCCCGTGAGCATCCACGGAGGAAAGCATAAATCGGTGCCTACGAT
>NC_135869.1:28739073-28784073 GCF_031162955.1 Sander vitreus | reverse complement strand
GTATTATCTGTTCTAGCTTTTCCAACGTTTTACACACAGATATGGAAATAATAATGGTCCAAAATTATGTTAAAAGAGACACAAACTGACTACAACGAAACACATGATGACTAGAGAGACCCAAAACAACCCCAAAAGAAAACAAAAAGGACCAAAAAGAGACAAAATCCCACAAAGAGACAGAAAATGTATGAAGCAATTGCATTTTTTTTCTTTTTTATTTCAAAATGTCACATTTTCTTGAGGAATGAAGCTGAAACCGAATAGCCGGCCAAATACACGCGCACCTAAGTCTTCCACAAAGCGATGGAAAACATTGCATTTGTCTCACCAAACTGCAGATTCCAAGTAGCCTACATTTCATTCATGATTGATGGAAACACCAACATTTGGGGGCAGTGTAGGGGGATCCATTTGGTAATCTTTAAGACCCTTTCACATGACACGAGCGTAGAAAATGCTCCTTTAAGGTGTGGACACCCCGACCAGACGGCCGTTACACCCCGACCAGACGGCCGTCACACACCCACCAGACGGCCGTTACACACCGACCAGACGGCCGTCACACACCCACCAGACGGCCGTCACACACCCACCAGACGGCCGTCACACACCCACCAGACGGCCGTCACACACCGACCAGACGGCCGTCACACACCCACCAGACGGCCGTCACACACCCACCAGACGGCCGTTACACACCCACCAGACGGCCGCTACACACCGACCAGACGGCCGTTACACCCCGACCAGACGGCCGTTACACACCGACCAGACGGCCGTTACACCCCGACCAGACGGCCGTTACACACCCACCAGACGGCCGTTACACACCCACCAGACGGCTGTTACACCCTCCGACCAGACGGCCGTTACACACCAGCCAGACGGCCGTTACACACCCACCAGACGGCCGTTACACCCCGACCAGACGGCCGTTACACACCGACCAGGCGGCGTTACACCCACCAGACGGCCGTTACACACCAGCGCGTACACCCGACCAGACGGCCGTTACACACCCACCAGACGGCCGTTACACCCGACCAGGCGGCCGTTACACCCACCAGACGGCCGTTACACACCCGACCAGACGGCCGTTACACACCTCCGACCAGGCGGCCGTTACACCCGACCAGGCGGCCGTTACACACCCACCAGACGGCCGTTACACCCTCCGACCAGACGGCCGTTACACACCAGACCAGACGGCCGTTACACACCGACCAGACGGCCGTTACACACCCGACCAGACGGCCGTTACACACCCGACCAGACGGCCGTTACACACCGACCAGACGGCCGTTACACACCGACCAGACGGCCGTTACACACCCGACCAGACGGCCGTTACACACCGACCAGACGGCCGTTACACCCCGACCAGACGGCCGTTACACACCGACCAGACGGCCGTTACACACCGACCAGACGGCCGTTACACCCCGACCAGACGGCCGTTACACACCGACCAGACGGCCGTTACACCCCGACCAGACGGCCGTTACACACCGACCAGACGGCCGTTACACACCGACCAGACGGCCGTTACACACCCGACCAGACGGCCGTTACACACCCGACCAGACGGCCGTTACACACCCGACCAGACGGCCGTTACACACCCGACCAGACGGCCGTTACACACCCGACCAGACGGCCGTTACACACCGACCAGACGGCCGTTACACACCGACCAGACGGCCGTTACACACCCGACCAGACGGCCGTTACACACCCGACCAGACGGCCGTTACACACCCACCAGACGGCCGTTACACACCCGACCAGACGGCCGTTACACCCCGACCAGACGGCCGTTACACACCAGCCAGACGGCCGTTACACCCTGACCAGACGGCCGTTACACACCGACCAGATGGCCGTTACACCCCGACCAGACGGCCGTTACACACCGACCAGACGGCCGTTACACACCCACCAGACGGCCGTTACACCCTGACGAGACGGCCGTTACACACCGACCAGATGGCCGTTACCCCCCAACCAGACGCCGACCGTCAGCAGTAAAGCCAGTGTGACTGATCAGTCTCCCCGAGTCGGTCCAAAAAGTTCCTCAGAACACCGAAGAGACGAGACGTAATACGTCTCCATAACAGCAGGTGGCGCTAATCTGGATTGTTGTCCAAAAAATGAAAACCGGCAGCTGATTGGACAAACGCGTCACGTGGGTCTGGTTTCTCCAGAAACTCAAAGCCAGACTGTCATGGCGTCTCGTTCAGAATACGATCTCATATTGTCCTAAAATAGTTCACCGTAACGTGTTTCTGGAAACATCTGAAGAGAGAAACAGGCCGTGCAGCTGCTGAATCTGTCTTCATTTCAGATCAACAAAGGTCAGTTTAGAAGATTAATGTCAGATGTTGAGAGACTCTAGTCACGCTCATCCTGCTCCCCGTTTCCTGGTCAGCTCTCCACCAATCAGATGGGTCATTGAGTCTGACTGCCCGCCCTCCGACCGAGCACGTCAGGTCAACCAAAATAAAGGCCGACGGCTCCTCCGACGGACGACGGCACGAACACACCGACCAGACTCGAGTCACCGACCTCCCAGACTGTCAGACGGCTGATTATCGGCTCGGTGTGTCAGCGCCTTTAGCCTGACAAGCCAGCCCCACATCCAGATGTTGGGTCTGGAAACTCCCCATTGGCTGGGCTCAATCTTAGGGGCGGGATAAACGGTTGTCCTTCAGATTCCCTCTGCACGCAATAGGATAGCTCTCCAACCAATCAGAGCAATACTTATTTGTTTTCAAGTAGCAGGGAATTCACGCAGAAACGTCGCAACTCTGCCGTCATTATGTTAAGCCCCGCCCACCGACTCTATACACGATGTGATTGGCCTGACCAGAGTTTGGTTTTTCCAGCTCTCAAGCCAACGGAGAGTTGCTAGACGACCCTGGCTGCAGATTACATCTGCTGCTGCTAAGGTGGTCTAGATTTCTAGGCTAATGCTCCTTGAAAGGAGGATGGAATAAACAGGTTAAGCTCATTAATGCTCAGTAAAATGTCCTGTTGCTCCAGCTTTATAAACAGCGCTGCTGCTGCTGCTAATCCTGATATTATGGCTGGCATTAAGCCCCTGAACACAGGTGTAAATATAGACTCAGAGATTTAAAACCTGCAGCTCAGGCCACCAGATAATACCTGGATAATAACTGTGTACTGAGGACATATCTTGATAAAGAGCTGCGACGATTAGTCAAACTAATGTCGATCGACAGAAAAATCATCGGCAACTATTTAGATAATCGATTAAAGGGTTGGAGTCCAGCTTGTTAAATGTGGATAGTTTCTAGTTTCTTTGCATTTTAGAGATCAAAACAACTAATTGGTGGCCGGGTTGGTTCAGTGGGTGGCGCACGTGTGTGTCTGTGTGTGTGTGTCTGTGTGTGTGTGTGTGTGTGTGTGTGTGTGTGTGTGTGTGTGTGTGTGTGTGTGTGTGTGTGTGTGTGCATGTGTGTGTTAAACACAGCGGCCGTGGCCGGGTTGGATCAGTGGGTAGAGCAGGTAGTGCAGCTGCGTTATTGACTTTAGACCAGGTTTCTGTTGGTCAATGGTGCCATCACTTCCCGCTGCCTCAAGATAGCAATACGCCCAGAATGCACCTGAACACACCTCCCTGTAAGACCAGCACGCCCAGAATGCACCTGAACACACCTCCCTGTAAGACCAGCACGCCCAGAATGCACCTGAACACACCTCCCTGTAAGACCAGCACGCCCATGAGCCACAGATGGGTGCAGGTGCATTTGCTATTTAAACGACGTGGGCGCTGGACGGGAAACTGACAACTGGGTCGGTCTTAAACTAGCAAAGACACTTGCGTCAGGCTGTGCGCTGCGCTTGGTGCAAGATAGAGCCCAAAGTGTGTTATAGCAGACCGAATGATGAGAAAACATAATACTCAACAGGCAAACTGGTGAGCTGATAAGAGTCTCTGAGGCTGGTCAGGATGGCAGATACTGTACACGGTGTGCGTGCCAAAACAGACAGAGCAAAGCCGATTAACTTTTTCCCTTTGTCAGCAGAATGGGCTGAGCTAGGTCACAGCGGGGGAGAAACATCACAAAACAACACACAAGCTGTAAGCCCTGCTGAATGAAAAGAAAAAGTGATCATAGGCATTCCTTATGCTTATTCATACTAAATGACTTATTTCAAAGAAACCTGTGAGAGAAGTTTTACTTTTCTATCTAATAAAAAAATGACTCAAACTGATTAATAGATTAGACAACTAATCCATTCTTTTTTGCAGCTTTAAAACTAGCAGTGATATAAAGGATTTTAGTGACTCATGTGTCTCATATTTTTACTTTAAAGGGACCTAACGGGGAATAGAGAAGAAACACCAGCAAATAAACACGCTTAAGTGATTCAAAGGCTTGTAATGATGGAATCAAAAGACCCCAGAGCCAGCCCTGGAGGTCCGATCTCTCAGGATGACAGCGGTCTGTGGATGAAGATAAGCTCCAACACCCCTGTGATGGACCACACAGACGAGCCATGTGGTCAGAGGCCCGGAGATGAAACCTTATTCGTCCCCTGTGCACCTGCAGTGATCACTAGATATGTTGGTGTGATGGATGATGAGGGCGCAGACGATGTTTTCATCCCTCCTCCTCCATCCTACATGGCTCCTTTGCTGCCAGGCGAGGGCAGCACAGATGCTACAGCGAATTATTCCGGTTTGACCCTTACAAATGGGGCAGCTGACGCCACAGAGGCTGAGGCTAATCCCAGCGGCTTAGACTGGCATCACGCTGAGAAACAGTTAATGGCAGGACAGAGCGAGGTGGATAAAGTGATAGCAAGCACACCGCAGACTTCCGAGGAGTCGAAAAAGGACTCCAATCTACCCAAAGATCAAGACCAAACATCCATGGAGGAAATATGTTATTTATCCGGAAGACAGCGTCAGGAAAACACAACAGGAGATGAAGAATCAAAATTGGAGCATGAGGATATTGCAATTTTGAGTGAGAGGCAGGACAAGTGGAGGGAAACTGAAGCAGAGAAAGACAAATATCCAAAACAGGTACCTTCAAGCATTGACGAAAAATCTGAAAATGAGACGCATTTTGACAAAGAGGTAGAAGAAACACAATCTGAAGAAATGTGTGGTATTTTGGATTCGGACTCAAAGCTAACCACAGAAAATGTCCACTGTGACGATGAGGAGAGCGATGAGGATTTTGAGCCCTATGGGCCACCAGAGCTCAGCAAATGCAACCAAAACACGACTGACGCAGCAACCAATCAGCCACAGGTACCAGAAATCCCAACACAGGTGTCCAATGGTGATGAAGTGCATACCGTCACAAAGCATGACTGGGTGAGGAGAGAGAGTGACACAAGCGAAACGCAAGTGTCCCGACTCTCCGTCTCTGAAGGCGACGAAGAAATGCTAACGATGGAAGAACAGGAGGTTGGAAGCAGGAGAATAGCAACAGATATCCAACAAGGAGAGCAACTGCTTCAACGTCTGCAATGTTTGCAGCTGCAACAGGATGGGTGTTCACCAGAGAGTCCTCATAACTCCCAGAAGGTTGTGCAAGAGACGAGAGGCGAGACAAAGGGTGCGTTTGAGTGTAAAGTAGATGATCTGAAAGCAAGAGAAGCCGATTTGACATGTGGAGATGAGAGGGAAGAGAGTGGGTTTCACACTGCAAAGACAAACCTGAAGAATGGAAAAAATGAGAGTCACGACGCTGAAGCAAACGCAAAGATGACTTTGTCCACGACGCCCGTAGAGTCGGAGCTTCAGGCGATTGCCAGAGACTCTGACGAGGCAGATAATCCAGATGTGATCGAGATCCCCTTTAAGACCAATATCTTGTTTGAGCCACTACCCACCAATGATGGCCCCCCTGGCAACTGGCAGTTCTCTGAGCAGAAGATGAAGAAGGAGATAAGTCAGGAGATCCAGAGAGAGCTGGTGCTTGTAAACCAGGGGAAGATCCCAGGTGGGTACAGCAAAGGGGAAGTCCGCCAGTTAAAGGAGACAAAATTGCTGTTTGAGGCTTTCCAGCAGGATAACATGGACGGTCCACAAAGGCAACGGAAACCCCGTACCTCACTGAAGAAAGGTCGCGTTTACCCATCTGTGCTAGAGCGGACAAATAGCCTGGAGATGCTGTCACTCAAAACTTGCCCTCTTTCCAGAGCACATTCCCTCAGGCAGTATAAAGAGACTGAGAAAACCCCTGAAATCTTAAGATCGATGAGCCCAACTGGCGGATCACGAGACAAAACACGCTTACTCGCCTACACAAAACAAGACAAACGTGTGTACAGAAGCATGGACTCCATAAAGACAGATGCCTCAGCGTCAGATGTCTCAGCGTCAGCTGTGGAGACCAGGAGGAGATCTAGGGACAGAAATGCAACCCAAGAATCTCCCATCATCCAACGAAACCCTTTTTTCAAGTTGCGTCCAGCGCTGGCTCTGAAGCCGGAACTAGAGAAGGACATCCGGGAGGCCAAAGAGAGAGAAGAGGAGCTGCGCAGACAAAGATGTGATCTGTACGGAGAGAACACGCAGAGTGGTGACGACGGAGAGAAGTCACGATTCAAAGCAATGTTTGCACCAGGTTAGTCTGCACACGTGATGATGGGGGGGTATGGTGAAGGGTATGTGATGATGTGGGGGTATGGTGAAGGGTATGTGATGATGTGGGGGTATGGTGAAGGGTATGTGATGATGGGGGTATGGTGAAGGGTATGTGATGATGGGGGGGTATGGTGAAGGGTATGTGATGATGTGGGGGGGGTATGGTGAAGGGTATGTGATGATGTGGGGGGTATGGTGAAGGGTATGTGATGATGTGGGGGGTATGGTGAAGGGTATGTGATGATGTGGGGGGTATGGTGAAGGGTATGTGATGATGGGGGAGTATGGTGAAGGGTATGTGATGATGGGGGGGTACGGTGAAGGGTATGTGATGATGTGGGGGTATGGTGAAGGGTATGTGATGATGTGAGGTATGGTGAAGGGGATGTGATGATGTGGGGGTATGGTGAAGAGTATGTGATGATGGGGGGGTATGGTGAAGGGTATGTGATGATGTGGGGGTATGGTGAAGGGTATGTGATGATGTGAGGTATGGTGAAGGGGATGTGATGATGTGGGGGTATGGTGAAGGGTATGTGATGATGGGGGGGTATGGTGAAGGGTATGTGATGATGGGAGGTGTATGGTGAAGGGGATATGATGATGTGGGGAGCCAAGGGAACTTTATCAGGATGCATAGTATCCTGGATCCATGAAATAACTGGCTTTTCAAAATAAAAGTCTACAGTTAAAACTGTCCGTGAACAGTATATTAAGGGGGGTAGCAACGAACGGTGTTTAAAGGTTAAGATGCGGCAAGTAAACACAAGTGTGTCTAATCAGAGCCACTCAGATCTCTATTCGTTGCACATCCCGGCCTCCTGACACTCAGTCTGAGCACATTAATGAACGTCTCTCTACATTAGCATCACAGCGTTATCTAGGTGTCCTATCGACATCTTAGTGTCAACCCTGTCACAAGCAGTTAAGGGCGCATCGCTCCAGCAGCTGCCTGATCTGCAGACGACAGCGGGCGGAGTGACGACATGAAGGCCACTATCTGCACTCCAGCTTCAGCCACGCAGGGCAGTTCTGGTTATAGTGTTGTGTAAACACAGATGACGACACACAGTTAATATGTGTACAAATGTTGAGGTATTTGTACTGCTTGAGTCTTTTCGTTTCATACCACTTTCTACTTCTACTCCACTACATTTCAGAGAGATGTGTGTCTGTGTGTGTCTGTGTGTGTGTGTGTGTGTGTGTGTGTGTGTGTGTGTGTGTGTGTGTGTGTGTGTGTGTGTGTGTGCATGTGTGTGTGTGTGTGTGCGTGTGTGTGTGTGTGTGTCTGTGTGTGTCTGCGAGTGTGTGTGTGTGTGTGTACGTGTCTGTGTGTGTGCGTGTGTGTGTGTGTGTGTGTGTGTGTGTGTGTGTGTGTGTGTGTGTGTGTGTGTGTATGTGTGTGTCATGTGTGTGTGTCTGTGTGTGTGTGTGTATGTGTGTGTGTGTGTATGTGTGTGTCTGTGTGTCTGTGTGTGTGTGTGTGTGTGTGTCTGTGTGTGTGTGTGTGTGTGTGTGTGTGTGTGTCTGTGTGTGTGTCTGTGTGTGTGTGTGTGTGTGTGTGTGTGTGTGTGTGTGTGTGTGTGTGTGTGTGTGTGTGTGTGTGTGTGTGTGTGTGTGTGTGTGTGTGTGTGTGTGTGTGTGTGTGTGTGTGTGTGTGTGTGTGTGTGTGTGTGTGTGTGTCTGTGTGTGTGTGTGTGTGTGTGTGTGTGTGTGTGTGTGTGTGTGTCTGTGTGTGTCTGTGTGTTTCTAAGGAGGTCGACTTGTCTGTTAAAGAGTAAAATCCTTTTTATAAACATAAAAAAATCAGAGAAATTGTGTTCGCTGAACCCACCAGACTCCATGTAAATAAACAGTTATTTTAGGATCGTAAAAAAAAAACACACTTCATTCAAAGTCGACAGAAACTACATAAAACTATGAAAAGGCGTTTTGGGTCGTCTTTCCACTTTTCCACTATTTGGTTGAAATAAACACATAGTTTACAGATTTACATGTGAAAATAGTCTGGCTCTATACACGCTAAAAGTATTGTTTTTCTAAATGGAGTCTGGTGGGTTTAGTGTTAGCGACCTCAGAGCTGTTTCTGGTTAAACAGAAAGGTCTGAAAGAGGTTTAAAAGGTCTATCTCTGTAGGGATCCTTTCCATAATGTTGTAAGACACTTAGAGTGATAATCTGAGTCTGTCAGCAGCAAAACGAGCACTTTTGTGAAGGTAAATACAAGCTGGACAGTTGTCCTATTATCTAACATTGTAGCTTGTTTCTCAGCTGCTGACTGCAGGGATCTCTCTTAATACTGGACCAATGTCAAAGACTGTTGTTCCCATCAGTCACTTAGACACAACAACATAGGAAAACAGGGTCCAGGTTGAAAAAAACTGTAGTTACCCTTTAAATTCAGGCACCAAAATGACTAGTTAAGATTAGGAAAATGATTGGGATTTAATGTCCCGGGACATGAACACATGTTTCCTGTGTGAAAGTCTTGTGTTTTCCCAGGACATGAGTCCTGCTCCCCGGTTTGAAAGCGCTGTGTATTAGGACCCACCCATCCACCCCGGCCAACCAGCCAAACATTTGCCACAAACTCCTTTCTACGTTAGCCAGAGTGGGTTGTTTTCCTTTAACCAATCACAATCGTCTTAGGAGGCAATAAACTCCATATGAGTGCATATACAGTGGTGTGAAAAAGTGTTTGCCCCCTTCCTCATTTCCTGTTCCTTTGCATGTTTGTCACACTTAAGTGTTTCGGAACATCAAACCAATTTAAACAAAAGTCAAGGACAACACAAGTAAACACAAAATGCAATTTGTGAATGAAGGTGTTTATTATTAAAGGAGAAAAAAAATCCAAACCATCATGGCCCTGTGTGAAAAAGTGATTGCCCCCCTTGTTAAAACATACTATAACTGTGGTTGTCCACACCTGAGTTCAATTTCTCTAGCCACACCCAGGCCTGATTATTGCCACACCTGTTCACAATCAAGGCATCACTTAAATAGGAGCTGCTTGACACAGTAAGGTCCACCAGAAGATCCTTAAAAGCTACACATCATGCCGAGACCCAAAGAAATTCAGGAACAATTGAGAAAGAAAGTAATTGAGATCTATCAGTCTGGAAAGGGTTATAAAGCCATTTCCAAAGCTTTGGGAATCCAGCGAACCACAGTGAGAGCCATTATCCACAAATGGCGAAGACATGGAACAGTGGTGAACCTTCCCAGGAGTGGCCGGCCGCCCAAAATTACCCCCAAGAGCGCAGCGACGACTCATCAGAGGTCACAAAAGACCCCACAACAACGTCCAAGAACTGCAGGCCTCACTTGCCTCAGTTAAGGTCAGCGTTCATGCCTCCACCATCAGGAAAAGACTGGGCAAAAATGGCCTGCATGGCAGAGTTCCAAGGAGAAAACCACTGCTGAGCAAAAAGAACATCAAAGCTTGTCTCAATTTCTCCAGAACACATCTTGATGATCCCCAAGACTTTTGGGACAACATTCTGTGGACCGATGAGACAAAAGTGGAACTCTTTGGAAGGTGTGTGTCCAAGTATATCTGGCGTAGAAGGAACACTGCATTTCATAAAAGAACATTATACCAACTGTAAAATATGGTGGTGGTAGTGTGATGGTCTGGGGCTGTTTTGCTGCTTCAGGACCTGGAAGACTTGCCGTGATAAAAGGAACTATGAATTCTGCTGTCTACCAAGAGATCCTGAAGGAGAATGTCCGACCATCTGTTCGTGTACTCAAGCTGAAAGCGAACTTGGGTTCTGCAGCAGGACAATGATCCTAAACACACCAGCAAGTCCACCACCGAATGGCTGAAGAAAAACTAAATGAAGACTTTGGAGTGGCCTAGCCAAAGTCCTGACCTGAATCCTATTGAGATGTTGTGGTATGACCTTAAAAAGGCCGTTCATGCTCGAAAACCCTCTAATGTAACTGAATTAGGACAATTCTGCAAAGATGAGTGGGCCAAAATTCCTCCAGGACGCTGTAAAAGCCTCATTGCACGTTATCGCAAACGCTTGGTTGCAGTTGTTGCTGCTAAGGGTGGCCCAACCAGTTATTAGGTTTAGGGGGCAATCACTTTTTCACACAGGGCCATGATGGTTTGGATTTTTTTTCACCTTTAATAATTAACACCTTCATTTACAAATTGCATTTTGTGTTTACTTGTGTTGTCCTTGACTTTTGTTTAAATTGGTTTGATGTTCCGAAACACTTAAGTGTGACAAACATGCAAAGGAACAGGAAATGAGGAAGGGGGCAAACACTTTTTCACACCACTGTATAATGCAGCGTTCCAGGCAACCTGTAACTCGTGTTTTCACCACCTTCTACCTGAGAAAGTGCCCTTGAACGGCAGTCAAACCCCTAACTTACTACTCGTGAACTCGTCCCAAATCGTTGTACTCCCAGTTACAGTTTTTTACGTCACACAGACATACACAATAATGGCGCCCACTGTTGATGCTGTACAGACGCCGGTGATTAACAATGACAAATAGACATAAATTGGCAATGTAAAGTAATTCCGCACATTGTAATCAAAACAATACACATACGATTGTGTACTACTACAGGTTATGTTTATTAAATAAAGCCCAAAATATGTCGTCAACTAGGACTCGCTAGTATCAGCTAGCGCTAGCTAACGTCAATGTTAGAGTCCTGATCGGGCCGCATTTTTCTGTCCGAGCCCGGCCCGAGCCCGTCAGTTAACGTCTCATTTCTTTCTCAGACTAATGACACATGTAGGTTTGTTTGTGTGGAAGCTTTCATTAAGCAGCTGGAGGAAGACATTCAGAAAGGTCAACAGATGAGGTCATCAGCTCACACGGGGCAACAAGCTGACGTTAACACAGGCACTCCTACGTAATCAGCTGTTTAATTTATAATGTTCAATGCCTTATCGCGCTGATGTGACCGAGCCCGACCAGAACCCCAACATCATTTCTAAATATCTGTCCGACGGGCTCGGTTCAGTCATCCATCCTCCAGTCAACGTTATGTAGTCGCTAGCTAACGCTAGCTAGAAGGGTTTGTGGTGACTTTGCCCGTCACCAAATCGTGAGTCGTGATTTGAAGTCGTAACTTACGGGCTAAAAACTGTCTGGGATGCAGCGTTATATTAACTCCACAAAATAATGTATTATGAAATGCTGCTGGCTTTGAAAGTAACACACAGATTACTACTGTAAGTGGTAAGCTAGTTAGCGGGATATGGTCACGTTTGCTGCTTACGTTTGAGCAGACAAACAAAAAAGGATTAGTCTGGTTAAATTAGTAAACTCCTTAATGGTTTAATGGAAAGCTGCAGCCTGAAATCAAATCCCTTCCTACTATCCTGACCTTTTTATTCTTTCTTTCTGTCCTTTAGGTGTCAGGAAACAGTCCAGCGGGAAACTGGAACGTGTTTGGCCGCCTCCGCCCTCCGTGAAAGACCAGATGAAATCTGAGCAGACGCAGGTGATGTTCCACGTCTAATCGCTGTAAATAGCTTCGTTCTTGTTTTCTCCAGCATTCTCTCTTTACAGATAGAGTAGGTCTAGACCACACTCTATAATTTATAAAGTCCAACATTTCTAGTAATTCCCCCAAAAGCATGCATAGTGTGACAGTGGTGAGGAAAAACTCCCTTTTAGGACGAAACCTGGGACAGACCCAGGCTCTTGGTAGGCGGTGTAGACGGTGTCTGACGGTGCTGGTTGGGGGTGTGATGAACAGTGGAAATAATAGTCACAATAAAGATAATGGAACAGTGACTACAAATGGTAGCTGTAGTAGTTCATGGCATAGCAGGGCACTGCAGGGCATGGCAGTGTGTAGCGTGGCACAGCAGAGCATAGCTGGATGTAGCAGGGCACCGCAGAGCATAGCAGGGTGTAGCAGGATTCAGCAGGACACAGCAGGGCACGGCAGAGCGTAGCAGGGTGTAGCAGGGTGTAGTGAAGCAGGACCACGGCGACAGCTGCAACCAAGATCTTGGTGCCATCCTCATCCAAGGAAATATGCTGGGAAACAATTTGTGTCAAACAAACACTAGAGGCACAGGCTGTGCACCAAAATACAACAAACCATGTTCCAGCCAATCACTGATACGATGGTTGGGCGAGGGGGTGAGGGTTAGTGCGTCTTTTTCACTGAAATTAAGGCTGCTGCTCTAAAAGCACCACCTCCCCCAACCATCTTGTCTGTGATTGGCTGGAGTGGTTTGTTGTATTTTGGTGCCCAGCCTGTGCCTCTAGTGTTTGTTTGATGTTTATGACCCCTGTGTTGTCTCCCGAGACCGGGCTTTTTCACGGTGTGTTCAGGGACCAGGCAGCTAGCGGATCAAGGAGAGATGACTACCATTTGAGACAACAAGGAAATCACACTGAAACCATGCAGGAACTCATAGTACACCTTTAAAAGATTGAGCTTGGTCTGGTGATAGCCAGACTAGTAAATGTGGCTTTCTGGATCTTATCAAACCTGAAAGAAGACATTAGATTGGAAGCATTGCCAAATGCTATTAGTTTTACAAATGCCTGGATTAGTCCAAGTGGTTCTGAAATTGATCTCAAACTCAAATTGGATAAAAGGGAGCTAATCTGCCATTTTAAATCCTGTTCTGTTTATCTCTCAGCAGGAGTCAAAGGTTCAGCGAGCTGGAGGACAGAAGTCTCCTCTGTGGCAACGCTGGGAGGCCGGTCTCATCAACGGAGAAGGAAAGGAGAAGAACTGATGTTGGCAATTTCAATGTCTTCAACACTACAAATAGAATATAAATGATGCTATGCTATCGCTAAGAGTCCAAGAGTAATCAACATAACCAAAATCCTGAAAGTAGTTCCGGCTTGATCGCTTTCTGTCTCTTCTAGCTCTGCTTCTGTGTCAAACACATGTTTTTGACATATTTAAAGACTAGTTTCAGCACACAAGTAAAGCAAAAGTATCCCTTCAATCATTTGTTCAGAGTGCGTTTACATGCACAGCAGTAACTGGGGTAACCGATTAAAGGCCCTGACACACCAACCCGATAATCGGCCGTCTGACAGTCTGGTGAGGTTGGTGACTCGAGTCTGTTCGGTGTGCTCCGTGCTGTCGTCCGTCGGAGGAGTCGACGGCCTTCATTTGGGCCGACCTGACTTGTTGAATCTGCCAGTGGGCAGTCAGACTCAATGACCAATCTGATTGGTGGAGTGCTAGCACTTGACTAGCCAATCAGTGCACGATAAACCGGAGCTGCCAACGCCAGTATCTTCTTATTACTAGGCATCGTATTTTCTTCCGTTCAGCGCGTAATGACAACAAGGATCCTTCTTGACTACTATCTCCACTCTCTGATGAAAACAAGGACTGACGACAGCGTGCTCTGTGTTTACCAGGTCTAGAGAGATGTTCCCTCATTTACAGTTTTCATTCTTTGGGCGACAACACAGATTAGCGCCGCCTGCTGTTATGGAGACGTATTACGTCTCAGCACGCGCAGAACGTACGTTCAAGTCGGCGTCTCTTCGGTGTTCTGAGACACTTTTTGGACCAACTCGGGGAGACTGATCAGTCTGATCTGCCGAAGGTCGGCCATCTGGTTGGTGTGTCAGAGCCTTAAGATGTATATGTGCACGAACGCCCGTTAGTAAAAGAGTTATCTAGGTCTGTTAACTGGGGTATGAGAACTTCCATTTTAGTGTTTACATGGCGTTTAAGGAACCGGGGTATTGCCTTAACCCGAATATAATCTGGTTTTTAAACCACATGTAAACATGTATTATGTTGTGTGAACAACACCAGTCCTTTTACTGTTAATGGCATTTAAATGTAATGCAAATGTCCATGTACAGGTCAACAAATTGGCATACAATGTTGTAATGATGATGTCATTTAGTATGTTTTTTCCTCCATGAGTTCCTACTGTAAATTTGCTTTGCAATTGAGCTTTTGGGTTTTGAATAAATTAAGAAAATAATCCTTGTAGTAAAAAGTGGAGTCCAATTTTCCCCCATTTGTTCCTTTTTGTTTTAATTACTTCCACAAACCCACACTTTCTTTATGCTTTTTGTACCATGCACACGATGATTATAAGTAGAAAATGCTCTACACGTTCAGATCATCACATACCCTTCACCATACCCCCCCATCATCACATACCCTTCACCATACCCCCCCATCATCACATACCCTTCACCATACCCCCCCATCATCACATACCCTTCACCATACCCCCCCATCATCACATACCCTTCCCCATACCCCCCCATCATCACATACCCTTCACCATACCCTTCACCATACCCCCCCATCATCACATACCCTTCACCATACCCCCCCATCATCACATACCCTTCACCATACCCCCCCATCATCACATACCCTTCACCATACCCCCCCCATCATCACATACCCTTCACCATACCCCCACATCATCACATACCCTTCACCATACCCCCCCCATCATCGCATACCCTTCACCATACCCCCCCATCATCACATACCCTTCACCATACCCCCACATATTTTGTCCATTATTGGGAGCAGTAGGCTAGATGGAGCCAGTTACCTCCAGGATCTGTGCTAAGCTATGCTAGATGGAGCCAGTTATTTCCAGGATCTGTGCTAAGCTAGGCTAGATGGAGCCAGTTACCTCCAGGATCTGTGCTAAGCTAGGCTAGATGAAGCCAGTTACCTCCAGGATCCGTGCTAAGCTAGGCTAGATGAAGCCAGTTACCTCCAGGATCCGTGCTAAGCTAGGCTAGATGGAGCCGGTTACCTCCAGGATCTGTGCTAAGCTAGGCTAGATGGAGCCGGTTACCTCCAGGATCTGTGCTAAGCTAGGCTAGATGGAGCCAGTTACCTCCAGGATCTGTGCTAAGCTAGGCTAGATGGAGCCGGTTACCTCCAGGATCTGTGCTAAGCTAGGCTAGTGGTGGGTGCGTCAGACAGAGTTACGACACGCACGGAGATGAGAAGGGTACGTATGGACTTATCTAACTCTGGGGGATACGAGGAATAAGACAAAGTCCCAATAAGTTGGCGTGTTCCTTCAAAGCTCCGCCCATACACCCACCCGACCAATCACAAGTCAATCCCAGCTGTCTTTCATGACGTTTCAGCCCGTTTTTATAGCATCAAATATACACTTGAACATACATCAGCGTGATCAGAACTACCTAAAATGACAGAAACCATATTTGGGATAAATGTTTTTGACGTGTACTTCAATGTTTTAGTGTGTTTGCTTTTAGAGCAGAGATGGTCTAAAACAAGACACTTTCCAGTTGCATTATGGTAAATGTAGGATCCAGTGTTATTTGGCTTAAAAATTAAGGAAATCTCTCGGGCTCTTCTGCTAATCTGTTTTTATGTTAGACAAACTGCCAAATGGAGATTTGTGATTGGTAGATTACAGAAAACTAAAATCTTTGTTTTGGTGCCCACATCATTGAGTTAATCATTACTTCAAGTGGCAGCTGATATCTTTTGAAAGACTGTGTCATGCCTTGAATTAAAAAAAGAAGTCCATGGTGAATGAAGCCATCAGAAAAGGTTTAGGAAAACATTCCCCCTAGTTGACCTGAACACATTTACTACTGTAGAGGGAGCTTGGTTTCCAATCTGCACAGACAGAAACACCCAGCTTAGCCCTTCTAAGTACCTTCTGTCTGTCCAAGTGACTGTGCCAAGGACGGACTTTCACTCTGCCCCCTTTCTGGCTCCGATGTCCCAGCGTTAATTGGCCCCAGTTCTCACCGACCTACAAGCACAACACGGTCTCACGGCAGTTTGTGTAAATGTCACGTTATTTTGAATCTATCAATACATGTACAACAACACGTTTATCTCATTTTTTTCGTGGTGGCCAGCACGAAATGGGAACTATCTATTCAGAGGTTGGGTTTCGGAAAAACACAACGGGGAAAGGACGCCTCACACACCGGGAGGCGGCCGCTGGGGACACGCGACAATAACGAGATAGTTGTGATTAGGAAGACAACGGGGAAAGGACGCCTCACACGCCGGGAGGCGGCCGCTGGGGACACGCGACAATAACGAGACGGTTGTGATTAGGAAGACAACGGGGAAAGGACGCCTCACACGCCGGGAGGCGGCCGCTGGGGACGCGACAATAACGGGACGGTTGTGATTAGGAAGACAACGGGGAAAGGACGCCTCACACGCCGGGAGGCGGCCGCTGGGGACACGCGACAATAACGAGACGGTTGTGATTAGGAAGACAACGGGGAAAGGACGCCTCACACGCCGGGAGGCGGCCGCTGGGGACGCGACAATAACGGGACGGTTGGGATTAGGAAGACAACGGGGAAAGGACGCCTCACACGCCGGGATGCGGCCGCTGGGGACACGCGACAATAACGGGACGGTTGTGATTAGGAAGACAACGGGGAAAGGACGCCTCACACGCCGGGAGGCGGCTGCATATGCAGGATGCAAAAAACGAAAATGACTGTTGCACTATTCTGGACATCTTGCCGTGCCAAAGTTGCAATAAAGGTTGGTTAAATGCCGTGTATATACATGTGATGTCAGCGTACTAATTGATTGCGCATTTTGTGTAGATTTGGACTTTTATACGTTGTTATTCCACATTGTTTAAACGGCGAGGTGGATCTCCTGATCGCTGTGGATTACTGTTTTTTCGTGTCATTGGATTACGGCAAAATACAGATCTTTTTTCTTAACGTGTCTTAACGTTTTATGGTGTGATTGCACTTCGTTTCTGCGTTTGGAGAGGCATCTCAACAGACTGGAGGTCGAACACTGATAATAATAAAAATAATATGAAGGGTATATGGAATATACTAAATAGTATTATAAGAAAGGGCACGAGACAGTCTAATTATCCCCAGTATTTCACTTGTAATGAATATTCATCCATCCATCCATCCATCTTCGTCCGCTTATCTGGGGTTGAGTCGCGGGGGTAGCAGCTCCAGCAGGGGACCCCAAACTTCCCTTTCCCGAGCCACATTAACATTAATAATATGGAGGAAGTGGTCAATACCTTTAATAAATATTTTGCAAATGTTGGACCAGATTTAGATGGAAAAATCCCTATTCCGCAGATAATCTGTCATGAATTCTGCTTCCTAAATTCATTTTCTGCCTCAGTTTCTGTTTTCACCTGTGAGTCTGTGTTTTTCTGGGAGTTCCTGAACACATCCTGTCTGGCTGCCTGGCGAAGAAGCAAGGCGGGAGAATCTGCAATCACACTCACCTGTATCTCATCTGCAATCTGCACACCTGGTCCTGATCGTCACCTCTCCACCATTTAAGCCGTGAACTGACATCCATTCCCTGCCGGAGCGTTATCCTCACCAGTATGTTTGCTAGAGTGTCAGTTAGAAAGTTTGAGAAGTATGTTCTGCTGTTTTGTGATGTTTTATCGTTGTTAATCTGTTCCTCTGTCTGCAGTTTTGTGACCTGGAAGATTCTCTCCATCTCCATCTGGCCGTCTGCATCACCATTATTACAGGATCTGCACTAATCCGTCAACTGACTCAGTTCCACCCACTGCCTCACCAGCTGGACTCCCCTGCTTCCACGTACCAAAACCAAATAAATACTTACCTTTTTTTCCATTTTACTTACCTTGTCCTTGTCTGTTTTTGTGTTCCTGTCCTAGTGAATCGTGACATAATCGATAACAGATATAATGATCTTATTGAAAGAAATCAATGTTCAATGTTTCTTAAAGCAGTAGAAGAAAAAGAAATAATAGACATTGTTAAGAAATGCAAAGCTAAAGCATCCACTGATGGTAACGAAATAGATATCAAGAAAGTAAAACATGTAATTGAGGGGATCTCAAAACCATTAACTCATATGTTGTATTCGTCATTCCAAACTGGTAAATGTCCAACTAAAATGGAAATAGCCAAAGTCATACCTTTGTACAAAACTGGAGATCACTTCACAGATTACAGGCCGGTCTCTCTACTGCCTCAATTATCAAACGTTCTAGAAAAACTCTTCAATGACAGATTGGACAAATGCATAGATAAATACAGATTACTTACTGATAGTCAATATGGATTCAGAAACAATAGGTCAACATCACTAGCTTTAACTGATCTCAGTGAAGAAATATTCCACAGACAAAAAGAAATATGGCGTTGGGGTACGTATTGATTTGAAAACAGCATTTGATGCAATTAATGATGAAATATGAATGAATGACTTGGAACGGCTCGGGATTAGGGGGATAGTGTTGACTTGGTTAAGCAGTTATTTAAAAGACAGGCAACAGTTTGTGAAGTTGTGAGATTATACATCTGAATGTTTGGACATTGCGTGTGGCGTCCCCCAGGGGTCAGTACTGGGACCAGAACTATTCATCCTCTATACAAACGACATATGTAAAGTATCTGAATTACTGACATTTGTATTATTTGCAGACGACACAAACATCTTTGGTTCTGGTCATAATTCACAGCAACTCCTGGACATTATCACTTCACAATTCAGTCAAGCCAGGCAGCAGTACAACCACACATACAGTACATACACATAGAAAATACGCAAACGCACCATCCATCCATCCATCTTCGTCCGCTTATCCGGGGTCGGGTCGCGGGGGTAGCAGCTCCAGCAGGGGACCCCAAACTTCCCTTTCCCGAGCCACATTAACCAGCTCCGACTGGGGGATCCCGAGGCGTTCCCAGGCCAGGTTAGAGATATAATCCCTCCACCTAGTCCTGGGTCTTCCCCGGGGCCTCGTCCCAGCTGGACGTCCCTCCACCTAGTCCTGGGTCTTCCCCGAGGCCTCCTCCCAGCTGGACGTGCCTCCACCTAGTCCTGGGTCTCCCCCGAGACCTCCTCCCAGCTGGACGTCCCTCCACCTAGTCCTGGGTCTCCCCCGAGACCTCCTCCCAGCTGGACGTGCCTGGAACACCTCCCTAGGGAGGCGCCCAGGGGGCATCCTTACCAGATGCCCGAACCACCTCAACTGGCTCCTTTCGACGTGAAGGAGCAGCGGCTCTACTCCGAGCTCCTCACGATAACTGAGCTTCTCACCCTATCTCTAAGGGAGACGCCAGCTACCCTCCTGAGGAAACCCATTTCGGCCGCTTGTACCCTGGATCTTGTTCTTTCGGTCATGCGTAGACGTCGATAATGGTCTCAGGGGAGAGCCAGAGCCCGCAGGAGGCCTATATGAAATCAGATGTATTACCTACCACCATTTAGTTGTTTTGTGTTATGTAAAATATTTATAAAATATCTGGTCATGCCAGAAGTAATTATTCATTAATTAAAACAATGCAGTTACCCATTTCAGCCACCGGGGGGGGGGGGCAAGGGTTAGGGTTAGGGTTATGCATTCAAGTCCAGCTACATGTTCAATCTGCAATGCTGATTAGTCTGGTGGTGGCGAGGACCCTAAACAATACACAACATCACCGCTGTTACAACATCTGGTATGAAACATCTGGAAGAATACGAGCTGAGCATGAAGGAATCTACAGACAGCAGCCAGAATGCAGCAACTTCAGGTACGGCAAAGGAAGGACAGTCACTGTTTACTTCATTAATGTGTTGACTGTGTTCATGGACTGAGGACGGGACGAGGACTCAGCAGAACCTCAACCAGGGGGTTCAGGATTCAGCAGACTCTCAACCAGGGGATTCAGGACTCAGCAGAACCTCAACCAGGGGATTTAGGATTCAGCAGACTCTCAACCAGGGGATTCAGGATTCGGCCCAAAAATCTGGATTTGGTGCATCCCTAATTAGAATAGAGTCATCAGAGGGCATCATGTATCATGTCATTGTGAATTGTAATCTTGGTAATATTACTGATCTTATCAAAATAGGTTTTATTCGTCATATCCTTTTCCATAAATTATTGTTTTTATGTGCATACTAAACATATTGTCCATCTAGAATGGATGTGAAGAAGTTGTGTCATTTGCCCCCAGAGGGCAGTATAGCCTCAATAATCAGGAGACAACGAGGCAACATCAAGACAACATGCACACTGTAAACAGCTGGATATATTTGTATTTCCATGGGGATTTTATGATAAAATTTGAATGATATTTTAACAGGACCCCAGATCCTTTGACCCAAACTTGTAATATAACATCATTTTATCCAGATAAATATATTTAGGTTTAGTTCCTATTCATGTATAGGATTGTAATACAATACCAGGATTTCAGTTCATAGGAACGGTAAACATATGCCAACGATGACTCACTGAACTCACACAACTCAGAGTCATCAGCTACATGAACAAGATTAAGAAAGTTGCACAAGAGTGCGTCACTTTCTGCAATTATCATGTGGGTGGTAAGTTCTTCAGACGTTTGGCAAACACGCTGAGTCATTTATGAGGGTTCACGCCGCATTATGAGCTGCAAAAGAAACTAACTCCTCTCAAGTGAAAACACAAACAACACGTCAATGAGATGAATCTCACAGCAATGATATCTCTGTTAAACCACCAGAGAAAAACTCTCTCGCTGAAGATGGATATAATGTGAGATGTGGAGACTGTCCTAAAAATACTCCAATATGTCAATAGTTCAAGCAGCAATCATGACCAAGCAGCAAGAGCGCCAAATGTCCACTTTACGAACGACACTTGTTGCATAACGTGTGTAACCAGAAGTTAACCCTTGTGTTGTCTTTGGGTGAAATGTGTAAGTGTTCGCCCCATGTTGGCTGAGTCCTTTGCAGTGGCGCAGGTTCGAATCTGACCTGCTGCCCTGCCCTGCTCATCCCCCATCCCTGTCACCTTTTCATGTCTATCCACAGTCGCTATCTAATAAAGGGAAAAGCTAAAAAAAATGATCTTGAAAAAAAAAAAGAATACATGCCCAAACTGTGACTGTTTGACAGTGTTACTGACGTGTTCAAAGGCGCTGACACACCAACCAGTCTGGGAGGTCGGTGACTCGAGTCTGGTCGGTGTGATCCGTGCCGTCGTCCGTCGGAGGAGCCGTCGGCTTCATTTGGGCCGATTTGACTTGTTGACAGTCGGACTCAATGACCGATCTGATTGGTGGAGTGCTAGCCCTTGACTAGCCAATCAGGGCACTTATGTTAAAATACTTACTGGAAACGGGGAGCAGGATGAGCGTGACTAGAGTCTCTCAACATCTGATGAAAATCTTCTAAACTGACCTTTGTTGATCTGAAATGAAGACAGATTCAGCAGCTGCACGGCCTGTTTCTCTCTTCAGATGTTTCCAGAAACACGTTACGGTGAACTATTTTAGGACAATATGAGATCGTATTCTGAACGAGACGCCATGATGGTCGGGGAGCAGCCAGACCCACGTGACACGTTCGTCCAATCAGCTGCCGGTTTTCATTTTTTGGGGCGACAATACAGATTAGCGGCGCCTGCTGTTATGGAGACGTATTACGTGTTCAAGTCAGCGTCGCTTTGGTGTGTTCTGAGGCACTTTTTGGACCTCGGGGAGCTGACTGATCAGGCCGACTGGCTTTTCTGCCGACGTTCAGACATCGGGTTGGTGTGTCAGCTCCTTAAAACAGCTAACCTTACGTTCTCTGGTTCAGATACGAGGATGGAAAATGCTTCTGTGGGTCGTATAAGAGGGGGAGGAATAAACAACCTCTATCGTTGCATGGTTTGTGGGACATGTTGGTGATATGCAAGCATCCAGCCAGCAAACACCTGAAACAAATAGGGCTAACATTACAGAGACAGGGGGCTAAATCGAGACAGTACACTCCACTCAGTGCTATTATTGTCCCCCCGCCCCCTGATAGCACAAATACCCAGAGCATTGTGATGGTGCTGATGAGAGGGTAGAACAGTGACAGCTCTGACATCACCACTGTGAGATACTGTAGGGCTCGACTCAGCTCGGCACCAGCGGCAGAAACCTAAAGCAACGGACAGATGATGGATGACTCATTCTTTCTATCCACCCACACGCCTTCCCATCGTCAGGAACTCTCACTTGGCTCCAAATTAAACTCTTCCACATAAGAGAGAATATAGGATCTACCTTCCATCAAGGACTTGAATGTGTCAGCAGTTGGAAATAACTGCCAATAACTGCCTATCCTTTTCCCTGCAGCAGCCAAACTACATGTTTAGCCTTCGTTGAGTGACACTCTAGTCCTGTGGAGTATATGTGAGAGAGAATATAGGATCTACCTTCCATCAAACTTTTGACAGCTCTGACCTTTGACCTCATTTGCATATTCCCACGCCCCGCCCCCTTCCCCATGCGTTCCCATGGGGCCCCCTCATTTGCATATGTATGGGATCGGCCCCTTTGTTCTACGTATGAATTGACTGTCTAGACATTACATCATCCAGGATAACGTTATATAATTATAGTTCATTATAATTCTGTATAATTCTTTCAATGTTCTTATTCACAATGATAAAAAACAGCAACACTGACTCATTCATCTAAAGGGAGGATTCCACATAATTTGCTCAAAGTGTGTGTGTGTGTTGGGGGAGAGGAGGGGTGTGTGTGTGTGTGTGTGTGTGTGTGTGTGTGTGTGTTGGGGGAGAGGAGGGGTGTGTGTGTGTGTGTGTGTGTGTGTGTGTGTGTGTGTGTGTGTGTGTGTGTGTGTTGGGGGAGGAGGGTGGTGTGTGTGTGTGTGTGTGTGTGTGTGTGTGTGTTGGGGGAGGGGGGGGGTGTGTGTGTGTGTGTGTGTGTGTGTGTGTGTGTGTGTGTTGGGGGAGAGGAGGGGTGTGTGTGTGTGTGTGTGTGTGTGTGTGTGTGTGTGTGTGTGTGTGTGTGTGTGTGTGTGTGTGTGTGTGTGTGTGTTGGAGGGTTCCTATCCATCAAATTGTATTCTTATAAACTTAAATGACGTGACTCTTAGACAGACATAGACCTAATTAGCATATGGGGGGCTCCTTTTAACCACGTGTCCCCCCCCCCTCCTTTTTTACTCACAAGGCATTATGTCATCTGTGTGTAGTCAAAATAAGATTCTTTCAATTATCCAATGTTCTTATGCATCTCAAGAACAAAAAAAAAGTAGTGATGCGTGTCAAAGGTATCACTCAGACTCAGGAGTGCTGTGAGCTGATCAACTTTGATAGCATCAAAGATCTGGGAGAAGGTTACCTCAGTGATTCGGGGGAGAGGGTGATTGAGATCCCTCAACACAGCATTAGTCGCAATAAAAAGGACTTTGTCTTGAAAAACACATCATTACAAAAAAAGTTTAAAGTGGTGTATGACAAGAGACGTCTCTTTGCTGACGACGCAACATTGCCTTTTGGATATTGAGTTTTGATTTTTGTGTTGTTTTGTTTTAAAATGTCACACCAGAATGTAATGGAGGAAGTTGATTTTGAACCTAGATTTATACGTCCATTCTCATGTTTGATTGTAGGACCTTGTGGTTGTGGGAAAACCTATTTTGTAAAAAATGTACTTGAAAACTGTGAACATGTCATGAATATTGTACCTGAAAATATTGTCTGGATTTATTCTACTTTTCAACCTATGTACAGCGAGTTGCAGCGTTTGAATAAAAAGATTCAATTTGTCAAAGGATTGCCGGATTCTTTTGACGATGAAAGCTTGTTCCCTCCTCATCAAAAACATTTGATTATTTTGGACGATGTTATTTTCCAAGCCTCTGACCATCCTGATGTAGTTAAAATCTTTACAGAGTATCGCCATCACAAAAACACGAGCGTTATAATGTTGACTCAAAATGTGTTTCATCAGGGTAAACACAGTCGTACCATTAGTTTGAACAGCAATTATTTGGTTCTGTTTAAAAATCCTCGAGACAAACTACAAATAAATATATTAGCCCGTCAAATCTACCCGTCTCAAAAGGCATTCTTTCTAGAGAGCTTTGAAGACGCCACTTTCAACTTTTTTTTCAGTCCTTTTTATTGCGACTAATGCTGTGTTGAGGGATCTCAATCAGCCTCTCCCCCGAATCACTGAGGTAACCTTCTCCCAGATCTTTGATGCTATCAAAGTTGATCAGCTCACAGCACTCCTGAGTCTGAGTGATACCTTTGACACGCATCACTACTTTTTTTTTGTTCTTGAGATGCATAAGAACATTGGATAATTGAAAGAATCTTATTTTGACTACACACAGATGACATAATGCCTTGTGAGTAAAAAAGGAGGGGGGGGGGGACACGTGGTTAAAAGGAGCCCCCATATGCTAATTAGGTCTATGTCTGTCTAAGAGTCACGTCATTTAAGTTTATAAGAATACAATTTGATGGATAGGAACCCTCCAACACACACACACACACACACACACACACACACACACCCACACACTCTTTGAGCAAATTATGTGCATCCTCCCTTTAGATGACATGAGTCATTGTTGCTGCTTTTTTATCATTGTGAATAAGAACATTGAAAGAATTATACAGAATTATAATGAACTATAATTATATAACGTTATCCTGGATGATGTAATGTCTAGACAGTCAATTCATACGTAGAACAAAGGGGCCGATCCCATACATATGCAAATGAGGGGGCCCCATGGGAACGCATGGGGAAGGGGGCGGGGCGTGGGAATATGCAAATGAGGTCAAAGGTCAGAGCTGTCAAAAGTTTGATGGATGGTAGATCCTATATTCTCTCTCACATATACTCCACAGGACTAGAGTGTCACTCAACGAAGGCTAAACATGTAGTTTGGCTGCTGTTATTTCCAACTGCTGACACATTCAAGTCCTTGCTTAAAGCCCCAGACACCCCAACCAGACGCCGACCGTCAGCAGTAAAGCCAGTCGGACTGATCAGTCTCCCCGAGTCGGTCCAAAAAGTTCCTCAGAACACCGAAGAGACCAGACGTAATACGTCTCCATAACAGCAGGCGGCGCTAATCTGGATTGTTGTCCAAAAAATGAAAACCAGCAGCTGATTGGACAAACGCGTCACGTGGGTCTGGCTGCTCCCCGACCATCATGGCGTCTCGTTCAGAATACGATCTCATATTGTCCTAAAATAGTTCACCGTAACGTGTTTCTGGAAACATCTGAAGAGAGAAACAGGCCGTGCAGCTGCTGAATCTGTCTTCATTTCAGATCAACAAAGGTCAGTTTAGAAGATTAATGTCAGATGTTGAGAGACTCTAGTCACGCTCATCCTGCTCCCTGTTTCCTGGTCAGCTCTCCACCAATCAGATCTGTCATTGAGTCTGACTGCCAGCAGTGCCCGCCCCCCCGATTATACATGTCAAATCAGCCCAAATGAAGGCCGACGGCCCCTCGGACGGACGACGGCACGAACACACCGACCAGACTGGAGTCACGACCTCCCAGACTGTCAGACGGCTGACTATCGGGTTGGTGGGTCAGGGCCTTTAGACTCTTTACTATTCGTTGAAGTTGAGAATTTGACACCTTGTCCTGATTTCTTGGTTATTTTGTATTGTGTATTGTTTGTTTATATTATCATTTTGGGCTTTTTGAGCTTGTTAACCCTTGTGTTGTGTAACCGTTGACCTACTAGCAACTTTTGGTCGTCTTTTTCAACACTTTTGTTGCTTTTCCAACGATGTTTCTGTCACTTTTTCAATGTTTCTGTCACTTTTTTTACGACGGAGCATTAGGACCACATCAAGGGGAAAAGAATGAAGGCTACGACATATCCTCTCTTTATTGTGATAGGCTACAACATATCCTCTCTTTATTGTGATAGGCTACGACATATCCTCTCTTTATTGTGATAGGCTACAACATATCCTCTCTGTATTGTGATAGGCTACAACATATCCTCTCTGTATTGTGATAGGCTACAACATATCCTCTCTTTATTGTGATAGGCTACAACATATCCTCTCCGTAATGTGATAGGCTACAACATATCCTCTCCGTAATGTGATAGGCTACGACATATCCTCTCCGTAATGTGATAGGCTACAACATATCCTCTCGGTATTGTGATAGGCTACAACATATCCTCTCTTTATTGTGGTAGGCTACAACATATCCTCTCTGTAATGTGATAGGCTACGACATATCCTCTCTTTATTGTGATAGGCTAAAACATATCCTCTCTGTATTGTGATAGGCTACGACATATCCTCTCTTTATTGTGATAGGCTAAAACATATCCTCTCTTTATTGTGGTAGGCTACAACATATCCTCTCCGTAATGTGATAGGCTACGACATATCCTCTCTGTACTGTGATAGGCTACAACATATCCTCTCTGTAATGTGATAGGCTACAACATATCCTCTCTGTATTGTGATAGGCTACGACATATCCTCTCTTTATTGTGATAGGCTACAACATATCCTCTCTTTATTGTGATAGGCTACAACATATCCTCTCTGTACTGTGATAGGCTACAACATATCCTCTCTGTACTGTGATAGGCTACAACATATCCTCTCTTTATTGTGATAGGCTACGACATATCCTCTCTTTATTGTGGTAGGCTACAACATATCCTCTCTGTACTGTGATAGGCTACAACATATCCTCTCTGTAATGTGATAGGCTACGACATATCCTCTCTTTATTGTGATAGGCTACGACATATCCTCTCTTTATTGTGATAGGCTACAACATATCCTCTCTGTAATGTGATAGGCTACAACATATCCTCTCTTTATTGTGTGTAGGTGTAACCATGGATAACCTTGCATCTGTCCATTACAAGCTATTTCAGTTTGCAGGAATACGTCACCTCTTTGTGTGTGGTTTCTCCTTCTGAAGAGACTTCTCACCATACTGTGTGTAGGCGCTAAAAGAGAAATAATTTCCTTGTTATTAAAACTGATTCTGAAGTATAATTACACAAGTTCATATTGACTCACAAAGCATTTAGTAGAAGACTGAAGCCAGTAGTTTGGTTTATTCTCAGAAGTCCGACTTGATTCTTGAAATATCAAGTTTACTTTCCCCTTAATGTTTTTTCCCCTGATGTGGGAACGCTCCCTCGTACTTTTTCAATATGTTGTCACTTCTTCCAGTGTTTTTGTTGTTTTTCTTCCCACGTTTTCAAAGATTATTCCAACATTTGACTTTTTGTCACTTTTTGTCACTTTCTGTTCTTTCAAATGCTATAAAACTGAATAAAACACCCAAAATCAATGAAAGTAGTAGACTGATCAGTTATTTTACTTGTGAAAGAGCGCTGTAGGGAACCATTCACGTTATTTATTTATTTATTTTTTCAAATCTGGTTGAAAGAAATACACATTTCTGAGTAGAAACTTCAGACATCAGGACGGTGAACCACTTTGGTCAACTGTGGCTGTTTTTAAACGTTATCCACATACTGTATATAGTCAGCTGTTACAACATGTTATAATCAGGAGTGTATAGTTAGCAAGTGACTGACCTGACAATGTGTGCAGCAAGCATTTTGCTACCAAGTCAAATATCCACACTTTATTTCCGTACGTTATCCCTCCTGCTGTCCTCGAACTACGAAGAAAAGTTGAAAAAAGTGAGAAATGTTGGAAAAAGCTACACTTTTTTTTTATAAACGCTGAAAAAAGTAACCAAAAACATTGCCAAAGGTGACAAAAACTTGTTAAAAAAATGGACAAAAACGTAATAAAAAATAAATAAAAAAAAGTGAAAAGAATTGGAAAAAAAGACAAAAAAATAAATAAAAAAAAACGTGGAGAAAAGTGTAGAAAAAGAACGACAAAATGTTGAAATTTCGACCCAGAAAAACACAAAGTTGCAGGTTGACGGAATGACAACAACACTGTTGGCGCGTCCACATGATACAAGCCTTCTGTGATCATGCACCCCCCTCCTCCTCCACGCAGCTGCTAGTAACCAAGGAGGACACGGAGGATTAAAAAAACATGATGGTCTCTTCAGAAGAGGTCTTTTCTGCGTGCCAAAGACGCCACGATCCTCTGAACACAGTCCTACTGAGACAGAGAGAGAGCTGTGTGGAGCTGATAGTCTTCATTAGCTTTGTAGCAACTCATCTGGTAATGGCTTGAATGTGGCCTATTTCTAAAAGTAATGGATAAACAGTTGAAAAAGCTAAAAACTAAGAGTTAGAAGGTTGGTTGAAGCCCAGTATCTGCCTGTCTCGAGCAGAAACAGAATGAATGTTTCTGATGAATGAATGAAGGGAAATGAATGAATAAACGTTGGGTAGCAGGAGGTACGGAGAGAATCAACGGACCTCAGATGGCCCGGCTTAGTCAAGCTATTGTCCTCAACAAACCTGTTCGCTCTCGCTCTCCCCTCCTCCTCTTCTCCTCCTCTTCTTTCCTCTCCTCCTCCTCTCCTCTCCCCTCCTCCTCTTCTCCTCCTCTTCTTTCCTCTCCTCCTCTTCTCCTCTCCTCCTCCCCTCCTCCTCTCCTCCTCCCCTCCTCCCTCCTCCCCTCCTCCCTCCTCCCTCTCCTCCTCTTCTCTCTCTCCTCTCTCTCCTCCTCTCCTCTCTCCTCTCCCCTCCTCTCCTCCTCCCCTCCTCCTCTCCTCTCCTTCTCTCCTCCTCTCTCCTCTTACTGTCCTCTCTCCTCTCGATCTCCCCCTCTCCTCTCCTCCTACTGTCCTCTCCTCTCGCTCTCCCCCTCTCCCCTCCTATTCTTCTTTCCTCTCCTCCTCCCCTCCTCCTCTCCTCTCCTCCTCCCCTCCTCCTCTCCTCTCCTTCTCTCCTCCTCCTCTCCTCCTCCCCTCCTCCTCTCCTCTCCTTCTCCTCTCCTCTCCTCCTCCCTCTCCCTCCTCCTCTCTCTCCTCCTCCTCCTCTCCTCTCTCCCCCTCTCCTCCTCCTCTCCTCCTCCCTCCTCCTCTCCTCTCCTCCTCCCCTCCTCCCCTCCTCTCCTCCTCTCCTCTCCTCTCCTCCTACTGTCCTCTCTCCTCTCGCTCTCCCCCTCTCCTCTCCTCCTCTCCTCTCCTCTCCTCCTACTGTCCTCCTCTCCTCCTCCCTCCTCCCCTCCCCTCCAGTGCTTTCTTTTCGCACAATGAAAAACTCAATTGTGTAATTCCATGATGCCACATTACAACAGTCAACAATGACCTAAAGAAGTGATGCAAGATGAGATGAGTGTGTTTGTTGAATGGCTTCTTTGTCTCCCGGCCTTGGAGTTTTCTATGTTTTTTAAAGCATCTGGTTAAACTGTTTCCATCGCTTATTCTCTGGAAAGCAGAAGGATTTTCTCTTGAAATACATTTTTGAGGAAGTAAATGAGCAATTCCCTTTCCTTCTTGCAGTTGAAAAGTATATCTAGCCAAACATTGTGTCAGTTCCACAGAAACGTTGCATTGTAGGGGAATAGTTGTGAAACAGTCAAAGTGAAATGGTTACAAGCACATTGCTCATTGCCTTGTGGTTTTACTAAGACATTATTGGTTCCCCCAAACATGAACACTGTATATATGTAAGGGTTAATGCCCGACGGTCGAGCTGCTGCTCTGCCCGGTGCGTTCCATGCAGACTGACGCTGAGAGACGCTGACCAAGCGCCAGTATTTCACGAGTTGGGAGTTCGGTGTGAGGAAAGCGAGACGAAAGAGAGTTGCAAAGACATTGTAAAGTGAGTTACAGTGAACAATAACAATAGAACAGATGGCTTCATCTGTTCTTGATACTCCCGTAAAGTGAAGGTCTTACCCCTAAAAAGCATCGGCCCTGGAGAGAATGTCTCCCCTGTGCTTCCCGACTACGGTCTGGGACCCCGAAACAGTGAAGGTGTAACAGGAGTTTGTGTAGTAATGCATGAAAATGTGAAGTTGCTTTAGTTGTTTAGGGTTCAGGGCGGTCTTAGAGACTTCACCAATCATTTTGGGACTAACGGTAGGGTTCCACACAGCGAAACACCTCCCGAATTTTCGACCAGCGAAATTTTGCCTCAGGGGCGTGCTCGCGAAAACAACACGCCAGACAGAACAGCAGCTGCTAGGCAGCTAGCAGAGAGGGTAGAAGCTAGGTAGCATAGGTAGCTAGCAGGTAGTTAGCTGTAATCTGGCTATGTAGCCTAGCTGCCTGGCTAAGCTTACAATGAAATCCAATGTCCGAACATGCTAGCCATTAGCCTGTCGGCTAGCTGAACAGTTTGAGTGTTCAAACTAACATCTACAGTGGTCTGTTTAGTGGTGAATGTGCCCTGACTGAGTTGGTGTGTCGTATAAATCACAATCCGTGTTGATACAAGTACCAATGTTCATGTAGAAACATTTTAATCACATACTAATGTTCATGATACAGCGCTGATAACCTCCGCCATCTTGGTCAGGGCGGATTTCGCCTCCATTCAACCCAGTCTCACGCCAGTTCGTAAACAGTCACGTTATTGTTACTGGTTCGTGTACAGGTCACGATTTTCTTGTTTATTTTGTGTACAGGTCACGATTTTCGCGTTTATTTCGTGTACAGGTCACGATTTCCTCATTTATTTCGTGTACAGGTCACGATTTTCAAACGTAACCATTTCACGAACTGCCGTGAGACTGGGCTGCTCCATTCCACCCTCAATGAGAGCGAAGTGAAACCTACCGAAAGCCTTTCCCTGAACAACTTTCTGATCGTTTACATTCTTCCTCCGTTTTTCGGCTGCTAGCCTGGCCGGTTGGCTTTAATGCTCCTGTTGTCCCCATTTAAAATAAGTTTCTACATCATAAATTTGGGTTTCTTTCAAACAAATTGTCAAAAAAAACAAAAAAATAACGTGGATGGTTCCCTACAAACATTACTCTTCACAAGTAAAATAAACGATCGGTCCACTACTTTCATTGCATTTGCATGTTTTATTCATTTGCATGCATTTGGAAAACAATTATGAAAGAACATTGAAAAAAGGGGGAAAAATGTCGAAAAAAACGTCAATAATGTCAAAAGTACCAAAAAAAATCAAAAAAAATCTGAAAAAGTGTTGAAAAAGACGACCTAAACGTTGACATTTTTTATTTTATTTTAAATTTTGACCCAGAAAAACTAAAAGTTGCAGATCGACAGGAAGGCAACACAAGGGTCGGGTGTTGTGATGGAGCAGTGGCTATGACACATGCCTTTGCTGTGGGAGATCTGGGTTTGATTCCCACTGCGATACATCAACCAATGTGTCCCTGAGCAAGGCACTTAACCCCTAGTGGCTCCAGAGGCGTGTGACCTCTGATATATATATAGCAATTGTAAGTCGCTTTGGGTAAAAGTGTCAGCTAAATGACATGTAATGTAATACAAAATGTAAGAGGGTTAAACATCAGGGGAGCAGTTCACTTTGAGTAAAAAGCTCTTTCAACTGTTCAAAGCCCCTTCCAGCCTGATCTGCCTCTCTTGTGCCTCCCAGTCTATTTTGGGATTTTAAAGGAATGACAGTATTCTCGCTCGACTCTCGAGAAAATCCTTTCAATCCACTGAGAGGAACACCGCTGGGATTAGGATCAAATCCTTGGTTTAACATTCAGTTAAACCAAAAAAGGAAACTTCCCATGTGAACGACAATAACTGCTCTCAGAGCTTCCAGCGTGCCGGGGGGCAGCGGTGGGAACAACAATACTTTGAATTTTGGAAGAGGCTTTGTCAATAGGGATGCACCAAATCCCTGGTTGTCAACAGAATGATGAATTAGGGCTCTAACAAAAATACTTACATGGTGCCATCACTTCCCGCTCCCTCAAGATGGCAATACGCCCAGAATGCACCTGAACACACCTCCCTGTAAGACCAGCACGCCCAGAATGCACCTGAACACACCTCCCTGTAAGACCAGCACGCCCAGAATGCACCTGAACACACCTCCCTGTAAGACCAGCACGCCCAGAATGCACCTGAACACACCTCCCTGTAAGACCAGCACGCCCAGAATGCACCTGAACACACCTCCCTGTAAGACCAGCACGCCCAGAATGCACCTGAACACACCTCCCTGTAAGACCAGCACGCCCAGAATGCACCTGAACACACCTCCCTGTAAGACCAGCACGCCCAGAATGCACCTGAACACACCTCAATGTAAGACCAGCACGCCCAGAATGCACCTGAACACACCTCCCTTTAAGACCAGCACGCCCAGAATGCACCTGAACACACCTCCCTGTAAGACCAGCACGCCCAGAATGCACCTGAACACACCTCCCTGTAAGACCAGCACGCCCAGAATGCACCTGAACTCACCTCCCTGTAAGACCAGCACGCCCAGAATGCACCTGAACACACCTCCCTGTAAGACCAGCATGCCCAGAATGCACCTGAACACACCTATTCTAAAAAAAACAAACCAGCTGTATCTGGATTAAGTTAAGACTTATTAAAGATTTAAAAAAAATGCAATGTCAGGAAAAGTACACAGTGTTCCTTTATAAGTTCAACCTGTGGTTAACCTCACATCATGAACACAAGTTAAGGCTCCATATTGCTTTCATTTAAGACATCTTTGTTAATGTTTTCATGATCATAGCTGTGACAAAATGTAATAATATTTTAGACATAAGAAACTCCTCAGCGTCTGCCAGACATATCTGCACGTTCCTCACATTATCATTTGTTCTGCTGTTCTACTGTTTTTACTATGGACTTAAGGGAGATAATGTAAGCTTTTGAGCAAAAGGGATTTCAGGAGCCTGACCTTAGTTGGTCATAGGAGCATGAGACTCAACCTACTTCATATTACGAAACATTAGTCTTGCCTCGTATAATATACTTCTGCTTCTTCTTTTAAAAAGACCTTGGCAGCATGGTGTAGCAGCCAGCAAGACCGAAACAAGACTGTTATGAAGAACATACAAAATAAAGTAACAGCCACGCAAGTCTGAAACTGATCCAGTATTATTATTATTATTGTCGAAACTTTCCAAACTGCCCTTATAGTAAAGAAGATGCTGCTCTAAACAGCGAATAAAGGGACTGAGATTGTAATGTTTGACATTACATTCACAAAGTAAGATTTACAGTAAAAGTTTCTTCACGATCTACAAGAGTGAGTTAGCCTGGTCCTACCAGACTCTGGTCCACTAGCCTGGTCCTACCAGACTCTGGTCCATTAGCCTGGTCCTACCAGACTCTGGTACATTAGCCTGGTCCTACCAGACTCTGGTACACTAGCCTGGTCCCACCAGACTCTGGTACACTAGCCTGGTCCCACCAGACTCTGGCTACATTAGCCTGGTCCTACCAGACTCTGGTACATTAGCCTGGTCCTACCAGACTCTGGTCCATTAGCCTGGTCCTACCAGACTCTGGTCCATTAGCCTGGTCCTACCAGACTCTGGTACAGTAGCCTGGTCCTACCAGACTCTGGTCCATTAGCCTGGTCCTACCAGACTCTGGTACATTAGCCTGGTCCTACCAGACTCTGGTACATTAGCCTGGTCCTACCAGACTCTGGTACAGTACCCTGGTCCTACCAGACTCTGGTCCATTAGCCTGGTCCTACCAGACTCTGGTACATTTCATTAGTCCAGAGAGTCTGGCCTCTCTCCATTGACAAGTGTTAACTTCCTTGAAGGCGGGTCCTCTGTTGAAGTTTAAAACTATTGGATCTGCCCGGAGCCACTCTGGATCTGCCATAACCAATCGCTAACGTTTGGTCGTGACATTAGCTTAGCATCACTAGCGTTAGCCTTAGCCAACTCCTTCACCGCTAGCAGAGCGAGCTGGAAAATCAAACTGTTCCCGAACCCCGTGGGGAGGAGGGCCACAACATCATGGCCCCCCAACACAACGCAAGGGCATAACTTTGGGGGGCCTATCATGTGTAGGTAGGAAAATGAACACCTGTTGAAAATGATTTAAGACCTAGAACATAACATTTCAGTGAATTTAAGACTTTCTAAAGCCTAAAATTTTGATTTTGAAATGTAAGACATTTTAAGTAAACGCTCTACATACAAGATTAAAACAAACAGTCACGGGAACCAATCTGAGCGTTCCCTGTGAAAGTCTCCCTACGTGAAGCACAGTTCCAGCATTTTAGGCTTTTTTTAAAAGAAAAGCTTTTGAGACGGCCCCTAACTTCTTAAAACTTCGTAAATATTGAATTGAGTTGTGCAACATCAGTCAATCTTTATCTTCCACTGCCAACACTTTCTCACTCCCATCTCCTAAAATACGGACTCTTGGTCAGGTGTCTTTAAAAGTCTCCTAGCATCATATAACTCTTTATCTAAAAGCGCTTGGTCGGGACTATTGACGTCACTTTTGACGCAGTTATGTTAAGAAAAAGGTCGTGGGTGGGTTTACGTTTCCGTGACTCGTGGGAATAACAGGACGGTTAGACACAAGCGGGACCCAATCCCCGCTCTCCTGGGTGAAAGTCCCAGCCTGGTCGCACAGAAATCCGTGAAATGATCACGAACTGTTAACAGAGCATTACGTGGTGGTTGGCAGGGAATGGGTGAAAATCCGTGTGGCCACCACGGAAAACAATGCCAATGTAAAGTCAATGAGAAGATGACGTAGCAGTAAGAGTGACTATGGTAGGGAGTAGTATGAAAGCCCGAAAATCTGCATCAAAATAAAGTAACAGCCACGCAAGTCTGAAACTGATCCAGTATTATTATTATTATGTGTCGAAAACTTTCCAAACTGCCCTTATAGTAAAGAAGATGCTGCTCTAAACAGCGAATAAAGGGACTGAGATTGTAATGTTTGACATTACATTCACAAAGTAAGATTTACAGTAAAAGTTTCTTCACGATCTACAAGAGTGAGTTAGCCTGGTCCTACCAGACTCTGGTCCACTAGCCTGGTCCTACCAGACTCTGGTCCATTAGCCTGGTCCTACCAGACTCTGGTACACTAGCCTGGTCCCACCAGACTCTGGTACACTAGCCTGGTCCCACCAGACTCTGGTACACTAGCCTGGTCCCACCAGACTCTGGTGCATTAGCCTGGTCCTACCAGACTCTGGTCCATTAGCCTGGTCCTACCAGACTCTGGTACAGTAGCCTGGTTCTACCAGACTCTGGTCCATTAGCCTGGTCCTACCAGACTCTGGTACATTAGCCTGGTCCTACCAGACTCTGGTACATTAGCCTGGTCCTACCAGACTCTGGTACACTAGGCTGGTCCTACCAGACTCTGGTTCATAAGCCTGGTCCTACCAGACTCTGGTACAGTAGCCTGGTCCTACCAGACTCTGGTCCATTAGCCTGGTCCTACCAGACTCTGGTCCATTTCATTAGTCCAGAGAGTCTGGCCTCTCTCCATTGACAAGTGTTAACTTCCTTGAAGGCGGGTCCTCTGTTGAAGTTTAAAACTATTGGATCTGCCCGGAGCCACTCTGGATCTGCCATAACCAATCGCTAACGTTTGGTCGTGACATTAGCTTAGCATCACTAGCGTTAGCCTTAGCCAACTCCTTCACCACTAGCAGAGCGAGCTAGAAAATCAAACTGTTCCCGAACCCCGTGGGGAGGAGGGCCACAACATCATGGCCCCCAACACAACTCAAGGGCATAACTTTGGGGGGCCTATCATGTGTAGGTAGGAAAATGAACACCTGTTGAAAATGATTTAAGACCTAGAACATAACATTTCAGTGAATTTAAGACTTTCTAAAGCCTAAAATTTTGATTTTGAAATGTAAGACATTTTAAGTAAACGCTCTACATACAAGATTAAAACAAACAGTCACGGGAACCAATCTGAGCGTTCCCTGTGAAAGTCTCCCTACGTGAAGCACAGTTCCAGCATTTTAGGCTTTTTTAAAAGAAAAGCTTTTGAGACGGCCCCTAACTTCTTAAAACTTCGTAAATATTGAATTGAGTTGTGCAACATCAGTCAATCTTTATCTTCCACTGCCAACACTTTCTCACTCCCATCTCCTAAAATACGGACTCTTGGTCAGGTGTCTTTAAAAGTCTCCTCTAGCATCATATAACTCTTTATCTAAACGCGCTTGGTCGGGACTATTGGCGTCACTTTTGACGCAGTTATGTTAAGAAAAAGGTCGTGGGTGGGTTTACGTTTCCGTGACTCGTGGGAATAACAGGACGGTTAGACACAAGCGGGACCCAATCCCCGCTCTCCTGGGTGAAAGTCCCAGCCTGGTCGCACAGAAATCCGTGAAATGATCACGAACTGTTAACAGAGCATTACGTGGTGGTTGGCAGGGAATGGGTGAAAATCCGTGTGGCCACCACGGAAAACAATGCCAATGTAAAGTCAATGAGAAGATGACGTAGCAGTAAGAGTGACTATGGTAGGGAGTAGTATGAAAGCCCGAAAATCTGCATAGGGAGGTTGGTTGGGGGGGAGGATGGGTCAAACAACAGGACTTTCACCCAGGAGACTGGGGATCATGTCTCGCATGTCAAGTTTCCTAAAGTCACTTTCTTTCTTCTAAGCCCACCCACGACCTTTTCCTTAACTTAAGGGGCCGTGTTCATTTCACGGAGTTCTGTGAGATCAGGTTGAAAGTCCTGTGTTTGACCCATCCCCCCCCTCGACCAACCTCCCGACATGGTATTGCCCCCTTACATCCTACTCTCTAAGCCCCGTGTAGCTGCTGCTCTCCCCGGTACGTTCTACAAACACGCTGAAGGACACCTTTTTTTGTCGCTTCACACGCTGACAGCCACTGTCCAAACGTCGTTATTTTACGAGATCAGAGTGAGAACGGGTCCACTGCACAACAACAATTAAAAGTTATTGAGGGGGAACCTCTTTGAATGTATGACTTTCAAACTTAAAACAATCTGCACCTCTCTTTCTTGTTTTTTGCATATATTATTTTGCTTCTACCACCATTTGTTTACATTTTTCTATTGCTGGCATCAATCACTTTTGAAACTAAAGACAATATCTGGATCTTATGATTAGCAGCCCAGATCCAAAGTTATGAGAAGGACCTATTTTTGCCGATATTGAAAGAAATGTATGGATAATACTGAAAGAATTTGGCTGCTGCTTATCTGTTCAGAACGCATTATCTGTTCATCATATCCGCATAATGTATTCCTATTTGTTTACATGCCTGCAGCCCAGCAAATCTGTATCTGCTCCAAAAACAAGGATCATAAAAGGAAGGCACACAAAGGGAAAAATGAATGTCCGGTGTGAAGCATAGGTGGCACTCACAGAGATTATAGCCACACAAAGTATGACATGCAACATTATTTTCTAATGTTGCATGTCTATTTTGGATGTAATCTGTGTGACATGTGGCTTATACTGGTTGTACTATTCTGTGTGTTGTGTAGCGTCACGGCAAAAGGGTTTCAGACAGCGGAAAGATTATCGAACAGACAAATTATGACTCATGCCAGAAACAGCTTCAACATCTGTCCATCTTCATGCAGTAAAACAAAATACAAAAAAGCATGCAGCATTAAATCATAACTTCAACCAAGACCCTGTTTTCCTATGTTTTTGTCTAAATGACTGATGGGAACAACAATCTTTGACATTGGTCCAATATTTAGCAAGAACCAATCAAGCAGCAATGTAATCCTTTAGGTCAAATGCACACTGTCAGTTCCCCTTCACTAAAGGTTCTGTTGTTGCTGCTGACAGACTGAGATTATTATTCTAAGTGTCTGACAACATTATGGGATGGATCCCTACAGAGATAGACCTTTTAGTTAAAGAGTAAGATCCTTTTAGTTTAACATGAAACTGCCCAAAATCACCATCACCAAACTACACCAAACTCCATGTAAATAATCAGGACTTTTATCATCGTAAAACACACTTCATTCAAAGTGGACAGAAACTAAATAAAACTATCAAAAGCCATCTTGGTTCATCTTTCCACTGTTCCAACAATCACCACTCTGGTTTGGTTGAAATAAACCCTTAATTCACCCATTTACATGTGGAGATATGCTGGCTCTATACACGCTAAAAGTCCTGATTATTTACATGGAGTCTGGTGGAAATATGCTGGCTCTATACACGCTAAAAGTCCTGATTATTTACATGGAGTCTGGTGGAAATATGCTGGCTCTATACACGCTAAAAGTCCTGATTATTTACATGGAGTCTGGTGGAGATATGCTGGCTCTATACACGCTAAAAGTCCTGATTATTTACATGGAGTCTGGTGGGTTTGGTGATGGTGATTTCGGGGCTGTTTCTTGCTAAACTAAAAGGATCTTCCTCTTTAACTAAAAGGTCTATCTCTGTAGGGATCCATCCCATAATGTTGTCAGACTCTTAAAATAATAATCTGAGTCTGTCAGCAGCAACAACAGAAATTTTAGTGGACGGAAACTGCTGCTGAACATTAGTCCTGTAGGGTAACATTACAGCTTGTTACTAACTGCTGCTGAACATTAGTCCTGTAGGGTAACATTACAGCTTGTTACTAACTGCTGCTGAACATTAGTCCTGTAGGGTAACATTACAGCTTGTTACTGACTGCTGCTGAACATTAGTCCTGTAGGGTAACATTACAGCTTGTTACTGACTGCTGCTGAACATTAGTCCTGTAGGGTAACATTACAGCTTGTTACTACCTGCTGCTGAACATTAGTCCTGTAGGGTAACATTACAGCTTGTTACTAACTGCTGCTGAACATTAGTCCTGTAGGGTAACATTACAGCTTGTTACTAACTGCTGCTGAACATTAGTCCTGTAGGGTAACATTGCAGCCCGGTTCACGGCTCTGGCTCAATGCTGCACCGAATTTCAAAGATTCTTGTTCACATTATTCACTTAGACACCAATGCATCGGAAAATAGGGTCCAGGTTGAAACAAATAAATCCCTTTAATTGCCTTTTCATGGGAAACCACTATCAAACACTTGTGGGTTGGCTGAAGTTCAACAGTATCAAACACTCGGCCAAAGCTGCCCTGGGTGAACCTGAGCGCTCAGGACACTGTGCCACTGTCACGCTGCAATGAACAAGATGGAAACTAGGCCATCTATATCTGTATTACCCTCTGATTATGAACAGATTATGCAACCGTACAGCATGCTTTACATAACCAGCAGTGGCCATGCTCTGCTCTTCTATACACCCTTTGTTTTCAAATTGAATAACTCAACAGCTACAACCCACTTTCTATCCAAGCATCTGCCTTCCTGACTCCTAATCCGATATGTCAGTGTTTCTCAAATGGGGGTACGTGTACCCCTAGGGGTGCTTTGGAGTATTGTAATGCTATATTTAAAATAAAACTACTTTTTCCACGCCAAGATGGGTGGCAAGCAGAGTAAACCACACGTCCCGGAGGGACCAATAGTGGATATGATGACAATGGACCGAAGGTCTTCACTGTCTGGGATAAGTCCTCTAGGAGGCCAGGTTTGGAACTGGTTAAGTCCTCTGGGAGGCCAGGTTTGGAACTGGTTAAGTCCTCTAGGAGGCCAGGTTTGTAACTGGTTAAGTCCTCTGGGAGGCCAGGTTTGTAACTGGTTAAGTCCTCTGAGGCCAGGTTTGGAACTGGTTAAGTTCTCTGAGGCCAGGTTTGGAACTGGTTAAGTCCTCTGAGGCCAGGTTTGGAACTGGTTAAGTTCTCTGAGGCCAGGTTTGGAACTGGTTAAGTTCTCTGAGGCCAGGTTTGGAACTGGTTAAGTTCTCTGAGGCCAGGTTTGGAACTGGTTAAGTTCTCTGGGAGACCAGGTTTGTAACCTGAGTTGCAACAGAAAATGAGTTAGGTCGCTGACATACCAAGCCGATAATCGGCCGTCTGACAGTCTGGTGAGGTCGTGACTCGAGTCTGGTCGGTGTGTTCGTGCCGTCGTCCGTTGGAGGAGCCGTCGGCTTTAATTTTGGCCGACCTGACATGTTCAGTCAGAGACAGGACAGTCGGGACTCACCAGGAAACGGGGAGCAGGATGAGCGTGACTAAGCTTCTCAAAATCTGACAAAAATCTTCTAAACTGACCTTTGTTGATCTGAAATGAAGACAGATTCAGCAGCTGCACGGCCTGTTTCTCTCTTCAGATGTTTCCAGAAACACGTTACGGTGAACTATTTTAGGACAATATGAGATCGTATTCTGAACGAGACGCCATGATGGTCGGGGAGCAGCCAGACCCACGTGACGCGTTCGTCCAATCAGCTGCCGGTTTTCATTTTGTGGGCGACAATCCAGATTAGCGCCGCCTGCTGTTACGGAGACGTATTATGTGTTGTGCACGTGCAGAACGTACGCTCAAGTCGGCGTCTCTTTGATGTGTTCTGAGGCACTTTTTGGAGCAGACTGATCGGACCGACTGGCTTTTCTGCCGACGTTCAGACATCGGGTTGGTGTGTCAGCTCCTTAAAACAGCTAACCTTACGTTCTATGGTTCAGATACGAGGAGGGATCGTATTCTGAACGAGACGCCATGACAGTCTGGCTTTGAATTTCTGGAGAAACCAGACCCACGTGACGCGCCGCCTGCTGTTATGGAGACGTATTACGTTTCGCGCACGCGCAGAGCGTACGCTCAAGTCGGCGTCTCTTCGGTGTGTTTTGAGGCACTTTTTTGGACCTCGGGGAGACTGATCAGTCCGACTGGCTTTTCTGCCGACGGTCGGCCGTCTTTTTGGTGTGTAACAGCTATCAGAGTCCTATGGGAGGCCTGAGTTGGACTCAGTTAACTTGTTAAGTCCCCTGGATGCCCAGTTTGGGACAGGTTAAGTCCTCTAGGAGGCCAGGTTTGGATCAAACTGCAACAGAAACCGCACCTCTCAGTTCTTTTAAATCAAGGCAGAAGACCTTTTCTTTTTGATGCTGCCTTTCTTTAAATAATTGTTCATTTCTTATACTGAAGTTGCATTGTTGAAACTATGAAAATATAAGCATATAAAGAGAAGTAAGACCGGTGGGACCGGCCCGTTCTAGGAACGGCAAGGACTGCGCATGGATTACGTGTATACATTGTCCCATAGTAGCAGCCTAATACCTGCTACTTTATTATATGCTTTTATATATTGAACTGTTTCTAACTGCTCTTTAATGTTGACTTTCTTATACTGCACTGTACCTTTTATTCTTGTATTTGAATAATTTTTATGTAAAGATCTTTGAATTGCTGCTGAAATGTGATGTATAAATAAACCTGCCTTGCTTTTTCCTATATATAAAGAAATGGAACTGTTAATTATATATATTTAAACGTCATTAAAACCCCTGTAGGTCGTTTTATTCTTTCTCTAAAAAACCCATTCATTCCCATGGCAATAACCCAATTAAATAAGATGTGGGGAGGGGTATGACTGGAGGAGGAGTATATGGGGACACTGTGCAGTAGTTTCATTTATTTATGACATTAGGCCTTTTAGGGAAGTGCAATATACTCCTTTTTATACTGTATTTTATGCATTGATGTGTGTATGTTACGTGTTAGATACATAGTGCTGTAGATGTCTTGTTCAATGTTTGTGTTATGCATTATGTGTCAATGGACCTTTTTCACAGCAGACATGTTGACTTGTCATAGTAGGAAAAGCACAGCTGATATTAATAACCTTAACGATGGCTCAGTTCCATCAAGTGTCCCAGTAAGATATGTCAGTGAGTCAGCATGAACAACACCAGGACCTCTGCTAAGAGGAACGTAGCCATCATTAATGGTTATAACACACCTGTGCTGTTCCTACTCTGACATGTCAACATGTCTGCTGTGAAAAAGGTCTATATGCCTGTACTGTACATCACCTTGCCTCTCCTTGACATTAACATTGTCTAAGTCTAAGTCTAAAGCTGTGTGAATGTTTACAGAATTCACCCCTGGGTCACATCCCCTCTAATTTGTTTTAAGAGCCTTTTATAAGCCACCTCCCACCCCCAAACGATCCAAAAAAAAATGGTTGCTTTGGAAACAGTGTGACGTATATCAGAGCCTAAGAATAGCAGCGTGAGGAAAGCAGGGTGGTCTGAGGATCTTGGCTTCTGCTCCCCAATCATCTGAGCTGCTTTTCCAAATGTTGTCCCTCTGATGTGTGTCAGAGGCCAGGGCTCAAATGACGCTGACCTTTTTGGTTTGATTACAAGGCGGACAGCCGAGTCTGTGATGGCAAAGTGTTTGGGAGGTTTCCTGCATGTGTGTTTTGTTACATAAAGATAACGAAAACATCACCTGGGAAATGACTGAAATATTTGATACGGGCAGCGGTGGAAGAAGTATTCTGAGCCTTTACTTAAGTAAAAGTACTAATACCACACTGTAAAAATACTCTGTTACAAGTTAAAGTCCTGCATTGAAAATGGTATTTCAGTAAAAGTGTGTAAGTATCATCAGGAAAATGTAGTTAAAGTATCTAAACAGTTGTGTGTTTAATGGTCTAATCATTTCACACTGAACTGCCTTGCACTATATTTATATTTAAAGGTCCCTTTGTATGAAAATGTCACTTTATGAGGTTTTTTAACATTAATATGAGTTCCCCCAGCCTGCCTATGGTCCCCCAGTGGCTAGAAATGGTGATAGGTGTAAACCGAGCCCTGGGTATCCTGCTCTGCCTTTGAGAAAATGAAAGCTCAGATGGGCCGATCAGGAGTCTTCCCTTTATGACATCATAAGGGGAAAGGTTACCACTAAGGCCTATATAAAAGAGACTTCAGATACAGTATTAGGGGACCACTAAGGTCTATATAAAAGAGACTTCAGATACAGTATTAGGGGACCACTAAGGTCTATATAAAAGAGACTTCAGATACAGTATTAGGGGGACCACTAAGGTCTATATAAAAGAGACTTCAGATACAGTATTAGGGGACCACTAAGGTCTATATAAAAGAGACTTCAGATACAGTATTAGGGGACCACTAAGGTCTATATAAAAGAGACTTCAGATACAGTATTAGGGGACCACTAAGGTCTATATAAAAGAGACTTCAGATACAGTATTAGGGGGACCACTAAGGTCTATATAAAAGAGACTTCAGATACAGTATTAGGGGACCACTAAGGTCTATATAAAGAGACTTCAGATACAGTATTAGGGGACCACTAAGGTCTATATAAAAGAGACTTCAGATACAGTATTAGGGGACCACTAAGGTCTATATAAAGAGACTTCAGATACAGTATTAGGGGACCACTAAGGTCTATATAAAGAGACTTCAGATACAGTATTAGGGGACCACTAAGGTCTATATAAAGAGACTTCAGATACAGTATTAGGGGACCACTAAGGTCTATATAAAGAGACTTCAGATACTGTATTAGGGGACCACTAAGGTCTATATAAAGAGACTTCAGATACAGTATTAGGGGACCACTAAGGTCTATATAAAGAGACTTCAGATACAGTATTAGGGGACCACTAAGGTCTATATAAAAGCATCCAAAAAGCAGAATGTCATAGGACCTTGAAATCTTAAATCTCAGACTATACTCATATTCCTTCCCTCTCCTCAACATATATTTTTTGTAAATTGGTAAATTCTATTGTATTGTTACACTGCATATTTCACAGTATTTTTGTATATTTCTTACTGTCATTTCTCTTTTTATTCTTTATATGTGAAGTGAGTGTTGTACTTTGAGAGCAAAGATTAACCGGAGTCAAGTTCCTTGTTTGTTTACGCAAACCTGGTCAATAAAGCTGATCTGATTCAGCTGGAGGCTGTTTGTATTGTTGGCTAGTTTCATTTAGAATAAAACATCAGATATTAGGAACTACATGTGTGTGTGTGTGTGTGTGTGTGTGTGTGTGTGTGTGTGTGTGTGTCTGTGTGTGTGTGTGTGTGTGTGTGTGTGTGTGTGTGTGTGTGTGTGTGTGTGTGTGTGGGCTTGTTTAACTATATTTGTGGGGTCCAAAAACTGGGAGTCCAGTTTACTTGTGGGTTCCCGACAGCTTTGTGGGGCCAAAATGCTGGACCCCCCAAGGTTAAAGGTCTGTTTGAGGGTTAAGACCTGGTTTTAGGATTAGGGTTAGAATGAGGTTCTGGTTAGGGTGAGGGTAAGGGTTAAGGTTAGGCATTTAGTGGTGATGGTTAAGGTTAGGGTAAGGGGCTAGGGAATGCATTATGTCAATGACGGGTCCCCACAAAGATAGTGAGACAAAATATGTGTGTGTGTGTGTGTGTGTGTGTGTGTGTGTGTGTGTGTGTGTGTGTGTGTGTGTGTGTGTGTGTGTGTGTGTGTGTGTGTGTGTGTGTGTGTGTGCAGGAATCTTAACGTGTAAAGTAACTAGTAACTAGAGTAACTAGTAACTAAAGCTGGAACAGATGAATGTAGTGGAGTAACTAAAGTAACTAGTAACTAAAGTAACTAGTAACTAAAGCTGGAACAGATGAATGTAGCGGAGTAACTAAAGTAACTAGTAACTAAAGTAACTAGTAACTAAAGTAACTAGTAACTAAAGCTGGGACAGATGAAAGTAGAGGAGTAACTAAAGTAACTAGTAACTAAAGTAACTAGTAACTAAAGCTGGAACAGATGAATGTAGCGGAGTAACTAAAGTAACTAGTAACTAAAGTAACTAGTAACTAAAGCTGGAACAGATGAATGTAGAGGAGTAACTAAAGTAACTAGTAACTAAAGCTGGAACAGATGAATGTAGAGGAGTAACTAAAGTAACTAGTAACTAAAGCTGTAACAGATGAATGTAGAGG